>NW_020955299.1:2011763-2091411 GCF_003031625.1 Empidonax traillii | reverse complement strand
AAGTGCTGTAACAAGATCCTCCTTTTAAATGTTTTTAAAACAAAAATCTTCCTCCAGTGCTCCCAATACTTGAAGCCAGCAAAAAATTAGACTGAAAATATCACAGCGCAAGAGGCTCACAGCGCTGGATAAAATAAGGTCATTTTCTTGCCTAAATCCTTCAGTTTTGTTGATAGTTTCAGAGTGCTCATTTTTAAAGTTTCCCTTGAAAATTACCTTTAAGTGCAAGTTTAAGATAAGAGTTGTAAAAGTTGTAAAAGGCTTCCTCGTAGTAGAACTATAGACCTGTTCGTGAGTTCTCAGTTCCAGAAATGAGTGACCTCAAAGCTTTTGTGGGAGTTTAAAACTTGTACTTTTCGTGGAAGTTTAACATTTATATTTCCCAAATCCGAATCCTCTTCTGTAGCAGTTGTAAAAATTGCTATTCCCAGACATCCTTTTTCAGACCAAGGCCTTAGAAATAACCACTGTGTTTAATTCCTGAGGTAGAATAAGACAGGGAGGTTGGAAGCACAAGGATCCTTCGGTCCAACAGTGGGTTTGTGGCATAGGAGACAGGAGTTGTTCCCACTGACGACTTCCCTGTGCTGTGACTCAGGCACTGGGTTGCAGATGCTGGTTGAACACAGCCAGCACAATTGTCAGTAAAGTCACAGGCTGTAAAATATATTTATGGGAAGTGGGTTCCTAAAGACTGGCCTCCAAACCCAAGACCTGGTTCAAGAAGAACCCCCACTAATTTTCTGCCAGAGGTGGTTGCAGCTTCAGCGTCATCAAGCAGCGAAGTGGAACAGGATTTTCAGGTTCTGAGCTTTGAGTCAATCCTGTTTATTAGAGATGATGCTGTGCCATCATCCAGAGACCTTTTCCTGAGGGCAGTGGGCAGGAGCTGCCTGGAAAGATAATCACATGGATCTGCTCTAATATTAACTGGAACACAGGGAAAATATTCTGGGTTTATGGTTAACCTCAACAATGAGGTCAGAATCAATCAGGGAAGATGTTACATCAGCCAGGACACGAGGTGACACGCTCTAGAGCTGCCAGTAAAAGGAACTTACTTCTACACCAAGATAACAACATCTCATTTTTCTCTTCTAAAACAAAATGAACTATGTACAGTCAATGAAATGCTGTTGTTTAGACGTAATAGTTGTAATTTAGTAAAAAAAAGCTCCTGTAAAAGATTTTACTTCTTGATATCCTATGTGTACTTACACTGGAGAAATCTGGCCTGATAAGGAGCGAAAGCAAATTGTAATAATAAAAGAAATATCCAGGAGGATGAGGGAAAGTATGTCCATAAAGATCTGGGATCGGAAATGGAATGCAACAGTTTTAAATTAAAGTCAAATGGATAATTCCTGAGCATTGACTGAATGATAATTTAACTCCAGTCCCTTAGAAGTGCTGGTCACAGGAATGTTCTGAACCCAAACTGTCATCTTAAAAAGTGAAAAATTAATGGCATAAAATTAGAAAAATGTTCCTTTTCCAATCTGGTAAAGGTCTTTCTAGGGTAGCAAAGAAAAAAGGAAAGAATTGGCCATTCAGTTTAAAAGGAAAAGCATTCAAACTTTTAAACTGCAAAGATCTTCCTTCAGCTCTCAAAGCTTAAAATCTTCTAAAAGCATCAGTGTCTACATTTGTCTGAGATTTCAAGTCTCTGTAGGAATGCTACATTTGCCATAACATTTGTTTTAGAAGACATTAGAAAATGATTAATTTTATCAGTCAGTCAGTGTATGCTCTGTAATTTCCTTCAACTGCTTTTCATCCCAGCATCTTGAATACCCAGAGGAACCTTCTTTTCTTCTGGAAGTAAGTCTTGAAGTAAATTGTCCTCATTTTCCACCGAGATGGGAACTTCAGTTTCACTTTTCAAGGTATTTTCTTCTTTTGAAAGTGGAGTTTCCTCCCCTGTTGGGGAATAACAGGGAGTGTTTCCATAATCCATCTGCTCTGGGCACTGGGAACTGCAGCCTGGGCTACAGACTTTGACAATACAGGTCACATTCACCTGCCTTCCTCCGTTACCAGAATGTTCTGTCAAATAAACACAAAACACATTAAAAGTGGAAGAAAGAAACCCAGAATGGGGCAGCTGGATTCTTTATCCACTTCTCTGACTTACAGTTAGGATAGACATTAAATATCTTCTTGCTCCCCTTAGTTTGTTTGAGCTGGTGAATTTGATTCTGTAAATTTTAGCGGGTTTTTATGGTGCCATAAAACCCACATCACCTCAAAAATAAAAAGGCTACAAAAATCAATGCAGAGCCCTGGGTCACAAATAATTCCCTGCCCATCTGTTGCCATTTCAGATGGGTTTGACAATGTTTCCTTACTGCTCCCTCTGAACAGGGGTCTCACATTTTATCCTGCCATTTAAACTGCTAAAAAGGCTCAGAATTGGTAATCCAATCTCAAGAGGTTCTGGAACGTTCAGAACCATTCCCACCTGAGCTCACAGAGCTGTGTCTGTCTCCACTGTGGAGTTTAGAACCTTCTGCAGGTGGATGTCGCTGCTGAAATCCTTCTGGTTTTCTCTTTTCATCATTCTTTTCCCTTTCTACTCTGATCCTTGCAGTTGGATTATTCAGGTTGCCACTGCTGGACCCGGAAGTTCCCAAGAGATGCTGCTGCTCCTGTTCAGAGCTGCTGCAGTTCTGCAATCCTGTGTCTCTCCCCTTTTTGTCACACTGTTTTTCTGGGAGGGGAAAAGGCTGGGACATTGGCAGAGAAATGCAAAAAATTAATATTTAAAAAACCCCAAGACACTCACAGAGAAGTCAGTCCTTAGACAGCTAAAGAAACAACTGATGACTGGAACTAGATGAGTTTAAGGTCCCTTCCAACCCAAACCATTCCATGGTAACTTCTATTTGCATAGCGATGACTTCAAGTCAATTCATGTCAGCTCATGAGGGGTCCAACAAATTGAACCTGTGTCCTGAAGGCACCCACAGCACTACACTGATTATCTAGACAACAAAGGCTCTAAAACCTGGTTTCCTGCCCCCACCTGTGTTTTGGTGGTAATAAAGTAAGGAGGGTGTATTATGTGGGCTACGTAAAGTGCATTTTACACCCTGGCTTGGGGACCAAACCACCCCATTCTCACTCCTGTTGTCTTTCTGCTGTGCAGTTTTTGTCTACTTAAAATGACATAAGACTGCATGCTTTCTGTACAACTTTTAAAGAGGTGGAAGAGGTGGGAAGGATGGTGGCACTCACCAAATCTGCCTCTGTAGCTGGTGCAGAGAACACAGGGGCTGCAAGGGAGCAAAGAAATTCATTAACACCCAAACCTGCTGCAAAAGCTGCACTCTGAACTAGTCTGAGTGATATCCTCTGATCCTGGAGTAAACTCCTGATGTGCATTTACACACAGCTTGAAAACGTTGAAAGCTGTATTATATTAATTTTGTAAGGTGACTTAAATTTAGGCAGCAAGCAAAGAGGAGCCTCTGCATGGATTCCTAATTTTCACAGCACAGTGTCAATGAGGAAAGGTATTGGTGGCCATACACTACAGTCATGTCTGTTTAATGAGAACACCTGATAATGTCTAATATTTAAATGAAGTACAGAAGATTGAACAAGCTCCAGCAGAAGCACAACTGTTGCACAGTTGTTCAGCTTCAGGAGGGTGTTGTGTCTTTAGACAATTACCTAAAAATCTGAGGAACGAGACCAATTTGAAGAGAGCTGACATCTTCTGAGACAGTAACTTCAGTCAACCACCACGCTCAGATTAGTGGGAAATAAGGGGACGCTTTTTCCAGTGTTTACAGATTTGCTTGTTTTCACTTCATGAATCTTACCTTTTTTGTTAGAGACTAAGCAATAACCCAAAATAGCAATTATCAGGACCAGAAACAATGGTCCTGCTACTGCTCCTGAAAATAAATTAAAAAAGAGGATTATTTAGCAGGTTGATCTGACAAAGGATCAAACTAGAAAAAGGTAGTCTTGTAGCTTCTGTCCCTGGGTACAAAAGCTAAATTCACAAGTATCAGGTGTGTCTCACATTCACATTTGATGCCTCTACCATCAGATACCAGAGTTTGTTAAATATAGGTCATGCAGCCCAGAATGCTCTTTAACATCTCTGCCTTGTGGATGGGCTGTGAACAGGAGAGAACAAACCTCCACTTGGGAATCCTGTCTGGAGAAAGGCTCCAAAGACCTCTCACCACGAGCTTTATCAAGTCAGGATTGCCTCAGTCCAGAATCTAAGATACAACTTTTTCTACCAGCTACAGCAGCACTTCTCAGGAAATGCCTTCTGTTAAATTGTTTGGGGATTTTTAGAAATACTTCCAGAATTCCAAGGTCTGTAGTGCAGATGCAGAGGTAAAAATGCAGCTCACTACAAGCAGTGTCATATTGAATTCATTCAATATAATTCATATATATTCAATTCAATATATTTATTCTTTGTTTCACAAAGAAACAGAGAACTAAATATAAACTTGGTTCCTGGGCAGACAGAAGTGACTTTAAATGAGTTAAAGCTCACCAATGGTGGGAGACAGGTCAGGCACAGGGTTTACCATGACGGCTCGAGTGATTATTTCAGGTCTGTGGGGAGCTGAGCTTTGTGTCAGGAGCAGGTTCAGGATGGTGTGAGGCAGAACTGTGGCTGTTCCCGAGTCGCTGCAAACAGTGTCATTCCTGCTGTTCCCAGGAACAGCCACTGCTTTACAACTGCAAGGAACAGAAGGAGAAGGTGGGAAAGGCGGCACCCCCCGTGCCCAGGTGAGGCTGCTGATGGACACAAACGCTGGCTTACACTGTGTGGGGGGTACAGCTGGTGTCGTAGGATTCCTCAGGGGAGAAAGTTCCAGGAGGACAAGGTTTGCACTCTGTGTCTGTGCTGTCTGTCCCTTCACACACAAAGAGGAAAGCTGCAGTTAGTCTGGTGAGACACGGGAATGAATAATCAAGGGCTGGGTAGATCCTGCCAGTGGCACGGAGGCAGTGCATAAAATACAGCCTGGAACTGGCACAGGGGAGATTCACTTGAAGCACCCAACCCAACCACACTTCAGAAGATCAACCAGCTGTTAGTTTGGTGCCTCTGACAGTCAATCTTTTTCAAAGTCTAAAACCCCACCAATAGTTCAAATGTGGTGCAGCAGACAAAGCTGAGCTTCTTCACTAGTCCCTTGACCCCCTGCTCCTGGAGTTCTGCATCTTCTCAAATGATCCCCAATTTCTTAAAAATATTCGGTGTTTTGAATTTTTTAATATTATTTATCACCTTGAGGCAGATATATTATCAGTGGTGAACTCCATCAGCCAGTAAAACCAGATCAATTCTGCAGGACAGCATGGACTCATCATTATTTACTGTACCCCAAACTCCCACCTGAAGCACTGTGTTTCAAGGATTGAAGGAGGAATTAAGTGGTTTTGGACCTCAGTCACTTCTACAGAATAAATCACACAGCAGAGCAAAACAAAGGAAGATTAAGTTGGATTAGGAACTCTATGATACATGGCAGTAAAAGACTGCAGCATGTTGTCCCCTTGGATGTGCCTCTGGAAAATATTGTCACTCTGGTTGGTGCCTACTTGCTAAGAATGTAAAAAAAAAAACAAACAGTAAAAAGTGTCTAATTGTAGGGAATCAGGGTAGAGTAAGAGTTCAGTAGGCAGAGTGTTCAAAATCAAATTACCTCTTCTGGAAACTCGGTACCCTTTGCCACATTTCTTGTGCACTCTGCACGCCCTGCAGTACTCCTGTATTTTGGAAAGGCAGTACTTGTGGGGTGGGCAGATACAGATCCTGTCCTGGGACCCAGTGCATGTTTGGTTCTCCACAAGCCCTTTTTGAGACAAGAATAAAGCAAGATGTTATTATCAACATTTCAAAACACAGCCTGCAATATGTTGGGTGAATGTGAGAGGATGTTCACAATGCCACAAGCTGAAGGTAATTTTGCAGCTTTGAGCTAGTTTAGCATCATAAACCAAATATGTTAATATGCTCCAATGTCTACCTTGTCAGAAGAGTTTCCTCTCTCTTTCTCTCCCTGAGCAAGGAGGAATTTGCATCTGTAGAATGCACCTTAAAACTTTGTACCTGCAGCTGTGTTATATTTTATCATAACCCCAGATATGCACATTTGTGTCACCTGTTTTCATCACTGCAGTACCTGAGGGCCACACTGACACGTGCAGTCTGAGCACATCATGCGACTGCATTTAAAGTGTTGGGAGACTTCACTACACACATTTGCACACTGTCATTAACCAGCTTTGTAAGATCATCTGTTTAGATGAGACTAAAGGTTTTTTTGAACAGCTTAGACTGTATCCCTAAAACTTACTTGCCAGTGAGTCAAGTAGGTAATTTTCGACAGCAGTTGCCATTAGAAATGACTGAGACTGTTCATGCTGTGATTCCATCAGCCCAGTGTCCAGATGCTGGTACAATGTACTACCTTATCTAAGCTGCTTCAGTGAACAGAGCCAGAAGTAAAAGCAACACAGGAATATCACAGCTGCTGTTTGCTGTTGTCACTTCAGCAGACAAACCAAGAAGTGACTGGATGCTGGAAATGCAATTATCCATTTACCCCTGTGCACGTCAGGTCTCAAGATCTCTTGACTAGACGTTATAAGCAGGAACTCATTCTATTGGAACTATTTTAGTGACACAGTGCCTAAATTTCGGAGAATATAAGGTCAGTTAAGTCTTTTAGGACTTAAAAAGGGACAGGATCCCTGCAAGAATTTTCCTTGATTCTTATCCCCAGATCTTACCAAAAGCACGAGGACACACAAGTGACAGACAAAACCTCCCAGGTGAACCGACTGGGTTAAACTAAGCCCAGTCCTTGAACAGGCTGTTAAAGCCACAAATGGCTCTTTACTAATCCAAGCCCACCTTTCCTGCAGGGTGGGGAGCAGGCAAAGCACTGTGGAGACCAATTCCAGATGGCTGTGTAGGTGTGGGGTCTGCAGGGCCTGCACTTGGTGTCCACGGTGTGAGTGCAGCTCTCTGTCTTGTACTGACCTATCGCAGAAAATAAATGAAACCAAAGTAGATAAAAGCACCTCACTGGAATTGCTTAAGGTGAGGGTCATTCTTGTGCTGTAGAACCCCTTCCCTTCACTGCCACTATCAGATTTAACTCTGATTTACATATTTATTCATATTTGACCCCTATTCCTGCGTTCAGTTCAGTGAATTCCAACCACATTCGAAACAAGGCAGCCCCAATCCCAAGGAAAACCCCTCAGCATATCCTCAGATGCAGCTCCCACGGTACAAAGGAAAACACCTCAGTTGCCATTTCCCTTCCTTGTGAAATGAGAAGGAATATAAAAGCCAGTCTCATATCCTCTACAGAAAAATCCTGCAAAAACATCCTCAGAAAGCAGGATTAACACTGAAAAGATCTGTGGAGCTGCCTGAAGAATCTGTGTTTCAAAAGAAGAGGCCCTGGAGATGAGCCATGTGAATTATTTCCAAAGATTTTGTTTTTCCATGCACTTACTTGAAGCTTAAAATCCTACATCCTTCTAATGATTTAGGCTGATTTAGTGCTGAACAGTACATAAAACAATAGAAAAAGGTTCTATCTATGAATTACCATCTCCCATCCATCATGTTTTTAACAAAGGAAGTTTGACAGTTCTATCTAATTTCAGTTAATTCAAGCAACTGCAGCTGCTTCAGCAAATGCTGATTTCCTGTCTGTGCTTCCTGATCTGCCAGAAACTCAGCATTTATGGAGAGAAGTTCCCATTGCTCAGCATGTAAGGAGGAAAAAAAAGGCAGTTTTTTGCTGTGTTCTTATATAATAACATAGTTAAAACTTGTTGCAAAAACTCTATTATTAAATATTCAAATAGCATGACTACCCCCCAAAAAACCACAAGCCCACCTTTCTGCAGACAAAAAGTTTAGCTAATCACAGACCCCCAATAATTATCCACCAATGACAGCTCAGAGCAGACAGCCAGAATGCATTACAACACCCCCCCCCCCAAAAAAAAAAAAATCAAAGAAAATTGCCTGAATTTGGCTGCATAAAGTTCGAATTGGGACCCACCTGGAGGGCACTGGCTGCAACATTTATTAAGTTCTTCAAAATAGAATTCAGTGCTGGGATCTCTGCACTGTGCAAACTGTGGTGTATAAGGCAATGAATATTCCTAGGAGAAAATTAACGGGAATTCATGAGACACAAGTCCATTCTGACCCTGGATGAGAAAGAGAAATACTTAAAGCCCAGTGCAATTCCAACCCCCTTCCTTGCCAAGGCACTGATGGAGCGCTGATGACACAGAGCACAGCAGGTGCAGGAGAACATGCAGCTTATCAGACTATTTTGAGGCTCCTCTGTCTTTCAAAGATCTGTCACAAAGAACAAAGGGATTTCTCCAGGTTTTATGTTCAAAGGAGTGCAGCAGGACTGGCATCACACCCAGTCAGCACTGCAACTCCAAAGCTAAGGGCTGGGAGCTGCCATCGCTCAACCAACCACGGACAAAACACCAGTGAAACCCAAATTCTTACCTGTGGGTCTGTGGGAGAAGCATTTTCTGCCAAGTGGCCGTATTAAAAATGACCTGTTTCACCACGGGAAAGCAAAAAAGGCTCTCATCTTCCCAGATACTCAGTGACTCCTTCCTGAATGAGAAAGGGCTTGATGTTTTCAAAATGATGCCTCCAAAAACTGTGCTGCTGCTGCGTCTGAAAAGCAGCACCTGGCAAAAACGCAGGTCAGATGCAGGAGGAACAATCATGAAATGCAGGGTGCCTACACTGAGCAGCACAGCTCAGGAACTTCAGTGAAGAAATGTCACAATGTTTGATGACTTGCTGACTGTTTTCAAAGGGGAAACCACATTCACTCAAAAGAAAAAGGCTCCTGTTAGGTAGGACAAGTGTAGGAGTTTCCTGCTGGATCAGAAAGGTGCTGTTTGGAAAGGATGTGCCACTGCTCAGCTTTGTGCAGCCTGAAGAGATGGTGCCATGTATAATCTACACACATTTAGGGAAATCATTGCTAAAAGGAGAAATCAAAACAGGAACAAGCTCTTGGGAGGCTGGTAATGAAAATATCCTTCCTCCTTACTGGAATACACGCTGATTATCTATTGTGTCTTCACATCCCAGACAAAGCAGACTAACACTTCCCACTCTCAACAATCACTTAAAAGGAATCCAACATTTTCTTATGCAGCTTGTGAAATATTTTATCTCTTATCTAGTTGTGATCAGAAACAGGACTTTGCCAATCTCCTTAAGGGTCAGTGTCAAAAAGAACATTTCCTGAGAATGTGAAGGCAGAGAAAAGCCTTCTTGAGTTTAGATATCTGAGGATGGGCAATGACAAATCATCCTGTTTTGCAAATGAGAGCTGGCAGTAAAATCTGATGAAGGGGAAAAGGGCTTTGCTCTCATCAAAAGTATTTTTCATTTATTTATTAAAAGAAGAAAGATCGAGTGTTGTCATCCCGTTTTTGTAGACGCTGTGATCAACTTCATTAAAACAAGCACTTGAGAGCCTTTTTAAAAACACAGAACTTCACTGCAAGAGCAGACACAGGGGAGGAAAAAGAGGAGAAGTACAATAAACCACATCACAAATGATCCTGCTGATGAGGCTTCCTGGCAAAAAAAAACCCCATGTTCTTATCTCGTGCTCTGAACTGTCTGCTGTAAATCCTGCCCCGTGGGCTGCAGACACAGCAAAACCTGTGGCTTGCTGGGCTCACACCTGCATCTCTGATGCTGTGCTTGAAGGGATCTCTCTGCTGTCTGATACAATCTCCCTGGCATTTTATCTGATGAACTGCTGCTCTCAGTGCCTTACAACTGACAGTTCTTCCCAACTGTCCTCAAAGAACACGCCGGGAATCTAAAAGGGATCTGTGCTTGGCTGAGATCCTCATTTTGTTTAGTGGTTATTCCCAACATAAATCAGTTTAATCGAAGCTGTCAAATGTGGTAGAGGAAGTCCAGGCTTTTTATTAGTTAAAAAACTTCCCTGGATTTCTTGGCCCCACTTTTTATAGCCATCCCACCAATCCTAAGGGCCAGCTTGGGCCACACAATATTTGTGCAGTTCCCTTGGCTACTTCGGGACCAACAGCTGATGAGTGGAGGTCAGATTCCATTCCACAATCTTTGCATTTTGTTATTGTTTGTATCTCTCACGAGTCCTCATCTTACTTTCTGTCTTTACTGTGATTCACAGATTACAAGCAGATACAAGCAGATTGTGTGAAGGAAAACCAACCTGATGCTGCACATTTTGCCTTGGAACTTCTCAGCTTATGTGGCCATGTCTAATGGCAGCTGATTTTAAAGAGATTTATACTGACAGAATGAAGACTTTGGAAGACTTTAATTTAATCTGACAGGCACAAGTAGAATTAAAATGCCCCATCCATCTGGCAGCAGAGAAACAAACATTCTTTAACATGAAATTTAGTCTCTAAGCACAGCAATCAAATTAAGCAGCGCATTTTGGCACAGAAATGGGTAAATATGATTGTCTTTGGATATACAACTCACCAGGGAGATTTTTGCAATGCCTGTGCACTAAGAAATTATACACACAAAGCAGGGTCCCTGCACTCTTTGAATCACATTCCCATTTTCACTCCAGATACCCAGTACCCAGGGGACCTCACTTCTAACTGGGGAGGAGCAGGCAAACAACAGAGAGCACTTTATGTGTAATTAAATTTCAGTATCTTAAATAATAAAAATAAAACGTTAATATGATGGATGAATATATACATAAATCCATTCACATAACAGTCATTTTCACTCAAGAAGGCCATTTAAACAAGGATATTTGAGCATCTGTTTTAATCCTAACTACATTTTCATTGGTCTCCTTGCCTGCTTCAAGCTGAAGCTGCCAATCAAAGGAGTCTGCAGAGGAACTACAGCTGTGCACAAGGTTCTTTTCGCACATGAAACCACAATGAGGTCACTGAGGCCTCTGTCGTAAAAGGCTGTTCCTATGGAAAGGACCTGAGGCACAGAGACACCCTTTGCTGAGCTACCAGACCTGCTGGAGACAGGAAAAAACGCAGTTCTGTCTAAAAATATTTAAACTGGTCATTAACAAAAATAATTCTGTGGGAGATTAGTTACCAGATAACAGCATCTCACCAAAACCAGCTGGAGTTGTATCAGGCTGTCCTGACTATACCCACATCAGAAAGTTTCTTTTAAAGCTGCGCAGATCTCTAAGATATGGATCCATTATGTGAATTATTCTCTTATCCTGTATTGCACTTTATTCCTATAAAGCAGGAGTCCTTGCACCACCACACACAGACAGAGTTACAGCTCCACATTGCCCTTCCCTCAGGGAACAGTGTCTCTGCTCACTGTTGGGAATTCTACTTCACTGCCACCCACCACCACCACCTGAAAACATCTTCCCAAAAGAGAAGGCAGAAGCTGCACAGAGCATGGAAGATACTCCCAACATGCCAGAGTCATAGAAGTAAGTCCAAGTTTGTAGGGAGACGAGGTATATTTTATTATATGTGCATTTGGAAAAACGTGGACATTTCACCAGCTCTTCTGTTTGAAAAATTCAGGCTATTTCTGAGTAACTCTCATGACTGAGTTATTCAAAAGTGGTAAAAGTAACACTCAGTTCCTGTGACTGACACAGGGAGGGAGGCCAGGAGTGTTCAGAGAATTTCAGCTGAATGAGGAAAAACAGGAAATAGTTTCACTCAACAACTATGGCTTTGCCAATTTGTCTCCCTCAAAAATAAAATCAGATTTTTTTAACAAATCACTTCTTAAAATTGATATAACACACAGGGTTTTTTTTCCAGCTCTGTGGCAGATGTGGTACTTCTGAAACTCCTGTGTTTGTTCTTCTAACTTTATATATAGACTTTGGTTTGTCACAATGCAGAAAGAGATGGTGAAATTCCCTTCATTATTTCCATCATTATATGTTGCCATGTTTGAGAGGAAATTCCTTTTGAATTGAAGCCCCTTGTTCAGAAAGAAATAGTAACACTTAAATTCTGAGATTTTCCCTTCTTCATCTTTTGTACCCTACCCACTGCAAAGCGTCCAGTAAATCAGGTTTAAAATACTATCACCTTAAAACTAGGCTGAATTAAAAATGAGAAATAGTTAAAATAATTATATTGTCAACCTATTATAGCACTAAGTACTCTTCGAAAGACCGTTGTGTAATTCCAGGCTCAATATCCATCCTGACATCCTCACCTGGTTTCACTGAACCTTTGCCTTATCAAGCCTAAATTCCTGTGATTAAATAAACATGTAAATAACATCAGTATCCCATGAAAACACAACGACCTGGACATCTCAGCAGCATTTCCATATGGATCTTCACAATCCTGGACGTTTTTAAATCAGACAGAAGAACGCTTTGATAGACCAGCACTGCCAGCACAGAACACAAGGCAAATAGATCCCATGGAGCTCTTTGGTTGAGGCAGTTCCGAGCCCTCATTGCCAAAGAGTGGTACAGCTGGATGGGAGAGAGAACAGTCCCAGCTGCAGCACATCACGTCTGCACTGTAAATGCACTGTAAATAGGGGAGAGTTCTAGGGAACCAGCGGAGCACAACGAGCTCTTCCTGTTCGAACCACGGTGCCAAATGAGCACGGGTTTACAGCCCGCACTTGCCAGGACGCTCACAATTTTTACAAATATTCGAACAGGCCTGAAAAAACCCAACCTATTCCCCCCGAAAATCCAGGAAAAACGGTGTGCTGTTGCTTTGGGAAGCCGAGAAAAACAACGACACAGCCAAGGGGAGCAGGGCGAGGAGTCTTAAGAGCGGGACTTGAAGCTGCTGAAGAGATCGCACCGAGTCCTGTGCAGGCGGGAGACAAGGGGCTACAAAGGTGACACGGGGCAGAGGGGTGACAAGGGACAGAGGGGTGACAAGGGGCGGAGAGGCGACACGGGGCAGGCAGGTGACTCGCACCCCACACTGAGCCGATGCCCGCCCGCAGCATCTCCGAGAGCGGCCCCCCCTCCGGCGATGCCCTCTCGCGTCCCCCCGGTTGCTCTCCCGCCTCGCAGCGCCCCGGGAGGGGCGGGCAGAACCCCCCCGGCCCCCGCAGACCCCCGCACAGCCCCCGTTCCGCACTCACCCGGCCGCCCGCGGTCCGGAGCAGCCCCACGAGCAGCGCCCAGCGCGGCCACATCGCGCCGCGAGTGGCGCGGGGCGGGGACGGGGACGGGGCGGCCCCGCGGGGGGACCGGCCCCGGGATGCACCAGCCGTGCTGCCCCACGGCCCCGCACAGCGGAGAGGCCCACGGGAGACTCCCGGCGTGGGGGGATCACAGAACAGGCCGAGCTGGAAGCGTCCCACAAGGATCGTCGAGTCTGGCCCTCAGCCCTGCGCAGGACCAGCCCCGAGAGTCACAACGTGGGCACCAGAGTGTCATCCGAACGCTCCTTGAGCTCGGGGAGGTCTCTTTAGTCCTATTTGTGCTCCACTCATAGAACATCCTGAGTTGTATAATCTCGTGGACTTCACCCCAAAATACGAATTTACCTTTCTCAGCATCCCAGCATTCATTGACACCCACCCCAGCACTCATTAATACCCATCCCAGCATTCATTGACACCCATCCCAGCATTCATTAACACCCACCACTGCTCCACTCGTGTGCCACGCACTGCTGGGATGGCACAGGCAGACTTACTGTAAATTCAGTCCTGCTCTTGAGAAAAATTCCACTCCACTGAAAGCTTCATGAGCTTCAAGTGGCTTTCTTGCAAAAATATTTCTTCTGCAAAAAAATATTTCTCCTGTGGCTGATACAGGTACTGAAATTATCAACGATGAAACGTGTACATACCAGACAAGAAAAGCATGGCCATGGCTTAAAATCCATGTAACTTTTAATTCAGAGATTACCAGCATTATTAAACCAACCAAGTCTAACACATCCAGCAGGTTGCAATGCACACGGTTCACCTAGAAAGCTGCTCCAGTAAAAAAGATTAATTTATATACAGAGCTGAGATGCACAGTTAGCTGTCATTGCGGGACAGCCCTGAACAATCACAGCCAGGTGAAAGTGGTTATTTATGTTTGTGGGTTCACAAATTGGTGTTTCCTAAAATGAAGTATGTAGTGAAGTTTAAGTAGATGTGGAAGAGGTCAACTGAAGTGACCAAGGCAGAGGAGCATCTAAGTTACACGAGAGATATGAGGAGATGGGAGCTCAGCTTGGAGGCAGAGGAGGATACAATTAAGAATCAGTTGCAAAAGAAAAAAAAAAAAAAAGTCAGTGATTTAATAAGACAAGAACTAGTGGCACTCACTGAAATAAAAAGGCCAGGTTAAAAGTGTTACGAGTCCTTCTTTACACAGGGCATGGTACCTGTAACCTGCTGCCACAGGTGCTTATGGAGGAAAGATTGTACCAGGAAATTCAAAAGAGAGAATTAAAACTAGTGGCAATATGAACAAAGAGTAAGGGCTCAGAAAAACTCCTGGACATCCTGATCCAATTCCAGCTGCTGCTGCAGAACTGGGAGGAATGCAGACAGCAGATATTAGCCCGGCTGATGTGCTCTTCCCAACTGACACCCCTGACTGCAACTGCCAGAGATAAAATGTTGGGCTCATGCTCCTAGACTGGCCCAAGAAGGTGTTTTTAAGCCCTTATGTTCCTCCTGTGTATTCTAAGATAAGTCACTGCAGCTGCACAGCTGTTTTTACAGTACTTCACCCAGGGCAAAACTACAAAGCAAGCAATGGTTTTTGTGGTTCCTTTTTTTTTGACTATTAAGAGACACTTTGTCATCTTGCTCATTTTCCATTGTCCTCTGCAAAAGTGTAATCAGCACTATTACATTTACAGTTACTGAACAAGCAGCAAGAAAGATTGAAAAATAGCATAACACCAGCCAGTCGACCACAAGACAGCTTTGTTTTTAAAGCGTATGCAAATCACCGTCACCCTGATGGTGATGAGCAATTTTAAACCAAATAGATATTAATAATTTTATAGGAAATAATTGCTGTGCCTCTTTTTCAGTCTTTTCTTTCTGCAGAAAAATAGTTTCTTTTCTTCATTTTCCTTTTTACAGGCTCCTCACTGGGTTAAACCCATAGTTCATCCACTAACCAGTTTCCATCAGAAGAGGCCATTTCATACACTCAGAGGTGATTTGAAGTAGTTAAAAACATGAATCAAACTTCAAAACCTAGAAAGAATGGCCTGAAGTGCAGTGGACTTCAATTAGTTTTATTTGCCTTCTGTTTTCTGAGCCTGGGTGGCACCTTTTGATCCTATTTCCTCAAGAAACATAAAGTCCACAATCCTGAGAGTTGGTTGTGCTGGGGAAAACTGAAGTTGTCATCACTTTCAGTCAAGAGTTGAGGCCTTAAGAAAATGCCAGATGTTGCAAAATATGCGACAAAACTGGAAGTACTGAAAGTAAAACAACCTAATCGACAACATCCATGGCTGAATCTCAAGCTTGCCTCGGAATCCCAGCCAGAATTTTCCCTACTAACAGAAGTAACCAGACATAGATTTCAACCCATTCCTTCATGCAGAGAAAGCAAGCTGGGAAACTTCAGCTGACGTCCAGATGTCCTCTAAATTGGGCAGCTTTGATTCAAATTTGTTTCCAGCATCACACGGGGAGAGAGAGGGAAAGAGGAATATTTGATGTCAGCTACGAAGGCCAACGGTTTGGATGATCCTGTTGTTTGGTAGATGAAGGAGGTTCTAGCCCTCCTTGTTTGAGTGTGTTTTGGTGTTTTCCAGGAGTTTTCCAATAACCCAAGGCACTGTGTGTTTACCTCCCTTGTCACAGAGTCAGACTTAGTGCAGCACTGGATGTCCCTGCAGCTCCTCATCTCCACGGGCTCTCACTTCTCTGTGGCAGTGGTGGGGTGGTGAAACTCCTTTCCCTCCTCTTCCACGGGAACCATGACATCATTCCCTGGAAAGGACTCTGTTTCCTGCTCTGGGTAGTGCATTGCCAGTTCCTCTTCCACGATTTCCTGGGTGTCAGAGTTACTTTCACATCCTCTGCCAGGGCAGTTCTTGCCACCGGCCACTTCTGCGATGGAGCCCACGATAACAGTGTCGGCCTTCATGATGTAGAGCTTTTCTGAGGAAGGAAAAGAGGAGTGCTGAGGGTGGTGAACGATCCCTGCTGGCCCCAGAGATGGCTCCTTTTCATGCAACAATGTTTTATTAGGACTGTGGGCATTTCAGAGTGAGCAGATTCAGCTTCCATGGGATGAAGCCACTGAGCTGGAGCTCGAACTACAGGGGAAGGACAGAGCAGAAGAGGCAGAAGATGCTCACAAGAGTCTGCCAGAAGAAGTTATTAATTGGGACCTAGATATAAAGAATCCAAGGTTTATTCTCCTGCTGATTAGAAAAACAACACCACCTGCATTAACAGCAGCCTTTGGGTACGGATCAGCACTGTACAGAAATTCTGGGGTCTTGAGACCAGCAAAGATTTTTCCAGCTGAGAGTAAACTGCAAAATTTTCTGGGATAGATTTGTGTCCAACTTGTTGTACCTAGTCCTTCACAAAAAGGTAAATAAGGCCTTTGCAATGGCTTGGACCACTACACTTGATTCAGAGGGATGCAGCAGGTCAGACACTGCAGGTCACAACTGCTTGGAGATATTTGGATATGGTAAGTCAAATCATCACATTCATCCCAATCCATCACTCACAGTGAAGACTGAAAGGGCATTTAGGAAGGAAAAGTCAGCTCTTGTAATATGAAAAATAAAACCTTCAAATAACCTCAAAATTGGGTTTGGAAACATTGCCAGAAAGTCTCAGGTAACAATTCCTTGCCTGAGGGAGTTCCTTGGCTGACTTTGTCTCCCACCCTGGGCCATGGTCAAAGATTTATGGGAATACATGGGAGAAACATTTCCAGCTATTACTGTGAAACCAAGAGAAGAAAATGGTAGTTTAGTCATGTGAACTATCATTCCTACTCAGAGCATCCTTTCCCAGCTGACTTATTTCTGGTTTTCAAATTTCTTCTGTAAATTTACATCTCTTGGAATGAATAGGAGGAAGAAGGAAATTTTCTGTCAAACTGAAAAGTGAGTAAGGCAAACATGAAAATAGGAAAGGGTTATACTCAGATGGATAGGTGTTTGTGTGTCAAAGATTCAGCTCCAATCTTTGTTAGGAGATTTGGGCACTTTTGCAGCTTATTGGTAATCTTGGAATGACATTTATGTGACATGTGGTTGAAAAATTGGAAAAACAAGAGAAAAGGGGGGGGGGAAGCAACACTCACCAATTCTGTTGTTTGTGTGGTCTCTGACTCGAGAATCCACAGGACAATCTGGGCTGTTCCCACTGCTGGGTGTCACCTCAGCCACACCCCGAGGGGGACTCGGTGCTTTTTCTGTACTGGAGACCAAGTTATTGTTGGTTTCCAAAGGGAGGGTTCTGTCAATTAACTCCTTCTCTTCTGGCCCACTCTCAGGGCTCAGGAGGATCTTCTGCCAATACAAACAGAGAGCAAAAGTGGGGTGGATGTAAAAACACTGTGAGGGTTGCCAGGATTCTGCAGAACCCTTCCAGGGCAGCCAGGACAACAGGATGGAGCTCCCAGCACCACTGTCAGAGGGAGGGAACAATTCCAAAGTGCCTGACAGGTATGGGAACTTAAATTTCTTTGAAGCAGGTTCCTGCATCACTTAAGCCCTTATTTAAAAACCAGCATTTCTAAGCTCAGTTTACAGATTGCTGATGACACTTGCAAGAATGTCCATCATCTTCACTGAAGAAAATCTATGGTTTAGCTACCTCTTAGGTTTTCCATGGAAGAACAGAACAAGCCAGAGGTTGAACTGGTTTAACTTCAAAATGCAATTGCCTCAGCAGAACCTCAGGTACAACAAACGAGCTCACAATACCTATTAGGTGAGGAATTCATTACAAACAATTTTTTAAAAGAGGAGCCAGAATCTGAGAGAGGCCAAAGGTTCCCAGCTTTGTTTGTATTCCCACAAGGTTGGGAAAGAAAAAAAAAAAAAAAAAAGCCAAACACAAACCCCAGAAAAACCAGTGTAGGATTTTGATATGTGCAGTTTAAAATTCTTGCTCATGTCTGAGTAAGGAAGCAAGAGGGGAAGCTCCTCACAATTCAGGGATTAGCAAAGACACTCTGAAATTACAACAGATGATTGTCACCAGAGTGATTGGAAAAATTAGCACCTGACAGACAAAGTAGGGACTGACAGAAAAATTTCTCCCACATGGAAGGAAGGGCACATTGATCCTGTGACTTTGGATCTTGTCCCATGGAATGCACCATTAATGGCATGAGACCAAACCAAATACTCCCCTCAGGAGCGAGATTGGCAGCATCACGTTATTTAACACCAAGTTAAACCCAGCCCAGGACATGGAAGTAGCAAGTCCTGGTACAGCTCAGTGCTTCACCCTGATGATCACACGTTGGGGAGCAAAGTCCAAGCAAAAAGCCTGGCACTCTGTGGCAGGACATTTAAAAATAACACTCTTTGCACTGGCATGGAAAGGATCTGGGTTGGAATATTGTTCACACTTACTGCACATCTGTGCCCTAGGTCAGGACCTGCAAGAGGAAAGAGGAAAAATTACCAGAAGAAAACTCACACAATCACAAGAATGTCGATATGTGCTCTGAAAGGCCACCTGGCCCTGCCCAAAACCACTCCACTGCCCACCCCACCTGCACTGTGGTTTTCCTAACACTGAGGGCTCCCTTCAGTGACACAGCTGAGGTGAACACCAACACGTTGGTGCCAAGGCTGGGAGATCCTGCTCTGCCCAAAGCCCTTTGCATCACTGTCCCCACACCACAGCTGGAATTCATCTAATGAAACGATGAACTGATGAAACTTGTCCAGATAAGCACAAGACAGGCTTATATATATATTTTAAAAAAAATAAGTTAATAACTTTCTGCTGGATTAACAAGCTGGGTCAGTCCATCGTGTGGTCAGATGAGTATTAAGGGGATGGGATTTTATGTGTAATGTCATTAGATGACTCCAGGGAATGCTGGGGAAAGAAGAGGGGTGAGAAGGAGGGAATGTACAACATCCTGTAGCACCATGATGGGCTCAGACCTACTATCTAATGTCACCCTGATGTGCAACCACCTTTATTTCCAGTGCATCAGCTCTAAAAAGCTGCACAGTAACAGTTTTTATTGTGTAATGCGAGGGGGAAAAAAACCTGTAAATTTTGAGAAAATTTAAATAATATTCCTGAATAAATGAGTATTAAAAGCTCTGATTTGTGGTGATGAGGAGAATCCAACACAACAGAATAAATCTATCAATGAGACAGACTGGGATTCTGAGAGGGGTTCAGCTTATTGGACAAACTGTGTGTGCTTTGGGGGATCTGTACAGGCTGCTATGGCTGACACACACTTTTTTTTTTTTTTTTTTTACTGCCCAGAAATTAATTGACTGTTTTCCTGCACTGACACATCACCCAACCCTTCGTGTACTGTGAGAACAAAGTGCCATCTGGCGGCACCTGCTGACATCCAGAAAGCACCGGCCTTCTGCAAGGCAGCAGAGACAGAAGTTTGACATGGAGAACTTCCACTTTTTAAATGAAAATTCTATAAAATCAAGCTCCTTATTAAAACTCTCCTCTTATTCTTCGGAGTGCTGGCCCATCAGTCACTCACCTGGCGATTTGAGGCCGTATTTGTGTGCGATGACAGAATGCAGATGGGCTGACAAGAGAAACCTTCCATTTAGTCAAACTCCCCATGGAGCCTGCAGGCTCCAACAGCTCCACCACACCCACAGGTCTACAAGCAACCCACAGCGTGCACATCCTGCTTTCTATAAGGAGGGAATGTGGTTCCACAGGCACACCTCACACAGCTGACAGGCAAAGTTATGGAGAGCCGGTGTCACTAAAAATCACTCTTGCTCTCATGCTCAAAGCCCATCCCCATTCCCAGAACCAACAAATACTCACACAGCACTTCAGGTATCATTTAATATCAGTGCCTGTGCTGAGAGAAGAAATAGCTGGTTACCCTGTCCCTGCCCTCTGTAAATTCACAGCTGCTTCAATATTTCATGTTCCTCTTGCCTAAAACCCTTATGTGGCCTGCCTTCACCAGGCTGTAGTGAACACCCTCTTCCTCAGGGACCCTCATAAAATTCTGGGATATTTCAGTTGCCTTTTGGCTTATCCTGGGAGATCAAACAGCCTCCCAGGTATCAGAGCTTTAAAAACTCACGCTTTCCTTTGAGGACCAGGATCCGCTTCTTGCAAAGCTTCCACTTCCAGAAGAACAGCACGGCCCCGAGGAGCACAATCACACAGAGAACCACTGCCCAGAGCACCACACCTGCAGCACACAGAGGGAGCACAGGGAAGGCTGAGGAAAGGCAGAGGAGGAGCTCTGAGTGGATCCACGTGTTTGGACACAGACCCACGGACGTGGTTTTCACGAGCCGTAGGGGATTTGCAGGAAGCTCCCACATAAAAAGTGCGTTTACCAAAGATATCTCCCAACAAAGCGCACCAGAAAGAGTAACTGTTGTGTCTTTGTTACCTCCCATTGTCATCTCCCCCTTGGCTGAGGTGGGAAAAGTGCCACTCAGAGCTTTCTCCTCAGGAGTTGAACTGGGGTTTTCAGTCGTAGTGGCACTTGGAAGATCTCCACTAGCAGTGGTCACCAGGCTCTCCTCAAGCCTCCTCAGGTCAGAGTGATTTGTTTCATGGCTGAGTCTCGTGGGCAAAGTGCTTTGGGTGAGGTAGGTGGGCGACTGGTCCAGGCAAACCTGATCGTGTGTGGCATTTCCTTTGCTCAGTGCCACCTTGTTTAACTTGGCACAGCTGGGAATGAGAGAGAACGGGCATCAGTGCTGCAGGAAAGTGCCATGGTCCACGAGAGGAGTATTTTCCATGTGACAAACATCCCTTTGGTCATTTTTGTACCACCTCCAATTATTGCTTTCAGTGTCAAAGCCATTAACCTTCTTCTCACCCCCGTGGCATTAATTCTTGACCTGGATGCAAACCTGATACACAGGTGTGGAATTCCACTGTAAACTAAAAACAAGGCAAGAGGGATTCCTTCCTTCCTTCCTTCCCTCCACTCCAGAGCTGTGCAATAAAGAGAGGGTTTCTAACCTCTGCTCCTGGCCCCAAAGCTATTCCAGTGCCCCTAAGATAAATCTGTATACTTTGCACCAGAATTGATGTGTCCCATTTCATCCCTTATTAACTTCAGTTAATTAGTCAGTCACATTAAAGAACCAGGGACTTACTCCGTGTGGGGCCTGCAGATGTCAGTGCTGGAGCTTTGGTCAGAGAAGGTCCCAGCAGGGCACTCTTCACAAGTGACATCATGTGTTGAGTTGCCTGGATAAAAAACAATGACCTGGGGACTGACCAACCAACCCAAACGCAGCAGGTCAAGAGCAGGAGAGGGAAAATGGAATTCCCACCTCTGACTTGGACCCCGAAGCCAGGCTGGCAGGGGGTGTGGGGCTGGCACCGGTGGCAGGTGTAGGGGTGGTTGAGCTGGCAGAACAGGCCTGGCCTGCACTCGCACTTGCGGCCGGAGGTGAAGGAGCAGGGCTCCTTCTCCACCAGATCCGATTCTGTGGGCGAGAAAACAGAGAGCAGTAACAAAGGATCACCTGCAAGGGAAATGCAAAGGGGGGGCCAAAGCTGAGCAACGTCAGTTCAGAGGCTCAGGAGGCAGAACAAGGTCATGATCCCAGAGTGGCTCAGGGTAAAGTGACCTTAAAGCTCATCTCATTCCAGCCCCTGCCATCCCATCCACCTCCCACTCCACCAGGTTGCTCCAAGCCCTGTCCAACCTGGCCTTGGACACTCCCAGGGATGGGGCAGCCACAGCTTCTCTGGGCAACCTGTGCCAGGGCCTCCCCACCCTCACAGGGAAGGATTTCTTCCTGATATCTAATCTAAACCTGCTCTCTGTCAGTTTAAAGCCACATGATGGCAATTTAAGTCATGAATAATTGGAGAAGCCTTTAGACAATATAAGACAGAAAGTAGAATCCAGACTTGGACAGCACTGGAGGAGAGAGATTTTGGGTAGTTCCCAGGTCACACAGGAAGCCACACTGATTATGTGCAAGGTATCACTCTGCCCTCTAAATCAGTAACCAAGGACAGGTAATTCTGCTGCTGGAAATTCTAAACGAATAAAATACGAACAAAGTGTAAACAAAACACGTAGAGGGAATATAACTGTGAGGTATGTGCAGGGGAAACAAACCTTTGCATAAGACACAGGCATCACATCGTGGCCTCAGGTTTTCTGTGTTGACATATTGCCCAGGCCCACACCTTATGCAGTCTGCAGATGGGTCCTGAGGACAAGCTTTCTTGTTAACAGAGCCTGGAGAAAAGAGAAAAAAAAACCAAAAACAAACCAAAATATGCAGGACACCGGTTCAGAATGATGGGAGACAACCATCCTGAAGTGTCTTGCATGCTCCTTCACCTGTTAGACACACTACCACAGTCATTTGGTTTCTCTGGCAGGTTTTTGTCCTTGCCATTCCTGAGTTCCCAGGGGATTGGTTTTCGTGGTTCCCTCTTCTCTTCAGCTGAAAGGGCTTTTAGAAAAGCTGCTCTTCCTTCACAATGAGCAGCTGAGCTCGTAGCAGATATGAGCAGGTTATTGCTTGGAGGAGCAGTGGGAGATAAAAATGAAAAAGGATTCTTATAACTTTTATTGTGCAGAGGATGTGAGGAAACGTCTAGGACTGACATGAGGATGCAGCCAAGAATCAACAGAGGTGAAATGATGGATACTGGTGGCTCACTGGTGTAAATCAGATCTCTGCTTCTCACAAACCTCACTATGACACCTGTCATGACAGGAGCTTTGGCAAAGTGTGGTTTTGAAGGAGAAAAGAGCTTTCCTTGGGACTGTCTCTGAGTCACGAGCCCCCTCTTTTCTTATTTTCTGGGACATTTTCTCCATCCCTGGCTCTTTGTTCACCTGGACAGCTTCTGCAGGAAGGTGTGGCCAGCAGTGCAGGATGTCCCAGTGGGAATCCTGCTGGAACTGCATGCAAATGCTGGTAATCAAACACTGACCCCCCCCCCCCCCCCGTATTATCAGAGCTCAAAGAAATGTCAGAAATTTCCTCGAAGAAAAAACAAAAGAGAAAGAACAGATTTCTGCAAGAAGATACTGATGGTGGTGAAGCACCACAAAATGCCCCACCCACTGAGGGGTTTTTTGGCCAATAAGGGGCAGTTTCAGAGATTTCCAGAGCTCTTCTCTCACCGAGGTGTTTCCTGCCCTGACCTCATGTGCCTTTGAGTCCCAAGCAGCTTCTAGCAAAGCTCTCAGTGTCCCCAGACAAGGGCTGTTCCCTCCCTCCCTCGTGTGAGACACTTTCGAAGCTATGAGAACAGTGTCAGATTTTCCACACCTTCATTTGGTGCTTTTTGTCTCCGAGCAGAAACTCGCAGAGTCTAATTTGCCTGTGCTGTTTCACACCCTGAGGCAAACTGAAATGAATTCTGCCTGTTTCTGGCTGCTTCAGTGTCCAGTCAAGGCAGAAAAAGCACATCAAAACTGTGTCAAGTTCTCTACTCTGCAATTTGCACGTTGTTTGCGTGCAGAGGAGCAGGACAGGGGAGAAGAGATTCACCTCTGGATTCAATCAGGCAGCGATTCATGAACTTGCACTTGTTTTTTCAGGGACAAAATACAATTCTGCAGATACACAGAGTTCCTACTGGCTCTCCAAGAAAGACTCCATGTAAATTCGATTATTTTATAATTATACTGACCTGAGGGACACTGGTAACAGCAGCTTTGTGAAGTTTCATCATAGAACCAATTTCCACGTGTGTCACAGGTTAATGATATCTAGAAAGTGAGACAGACAAAAGACACAATCAGAAAACAACTAATTCTGATCCCAGGACCTTCTCCAAGTGATGCCATCTGCAGATGGTAAGGAAAAACCCACAGCTTTCTGAAAATTCAAGTATCCCCAAAGCAACTAAATTAATGCCTGCATCTCCTTTAGAAATCTTGCAGCAGTTAGCAAATAAAATTATATTTAAAAAAAAGGATAAAAATCATTGTCTTAGGGAAAAGAAAAACAATCCCTCACCTCTGGAACAGATTTCCAGCTCTGTGTGCACTGGAGTAAAAGGTTGTGCCATGTTCAGCACCACCTGAATCCAGACAGATGGGCTGCAATGCCCACAGTGACTCGTGGCAGCAAACAGGTTTTTCTGTTATTCATGCAGTCCTACTGCTTGAATTTAGCAAACTAAGGATGTGTTTATTATAAACCAATTAACCAATTATCACTTGGGGCAAATCCCACACTGAGAGGAAGAGGGTCTTGCCTCAGAGAGAATGCTGCAGATGTTCTCACAGTGGAGCTCTTATTCAAATAACTCATCCCACTCGCGTTGTGAGTGAAGGTTTTCAGAAAGAACCTTTCATTACTACATAACTGATACTAGTTTAGTTAAAAAAAAACCCACCATCCAATAGTTCTAATCTTGGCTTAGAAAATGAGACTCAGCTATGAATTGGAACAGGCAGCATTACAGCAAGACTTTGTTTTTGTACGGCTGGGCCACCACATGCTCTGGGAAATTACAGTGCCACGAGTGTTCTGATGAGAAAATCGGATTTTTGAATGTGGCATCTCCCTTAATAATCCCCTAAAACTGTTGTTACCTGAATTTCATTTTCACTTTTTGCTAGAAGGCATAAACAGCGATTTTTTTGGTGAAGAATCAATCAGCAGATTCCCCCGAGATTTTCCCACACAATACTGGTAGAGCAGTTAAATATTTCAGAAACTCTCCATCTCACTTTCTGCAGATGAATTTCCCACTGGCCTTTGAAATAAAACCTGCTGCCTTTGTACACTGTGCAGAATCTCACAGTTTAACACACAGAAAACACTGAAATTATTTCACTTCCATCAGAAAACAGGAACTTTCAGTCAAGGAGGAAATGAACAAAAGGGCAAGAAATATAAACATATTGAAATCATTACATTTCGTCGAGCTCCACCAGTAACAGAAGTGAGAACGTGACACATCCCTGCATCACCCCCGGGCCAGAACCTCCCCACGAGGATTTTTCCTGCCTGACTGCAGGGGAAGAGCAGAAAGCTCTGCCTGCCCAGCCTGACTCAGCTCTCATCTCCACACGTGCACCCGGCATTTTCCTGCTCTGGGAGGAAGCCCCAGACTGCAGGAAAAGGAAGTGGCATCTCCACACTTCTGGGTGCAAAGATCCAGCCTGGCCAGGCAGCCCCTGAGCCCCAGCTGAGCAACAGGAAACCACCACCCACCACACAAAGGGTCATTCCCGAGTCACCGCAGTGATAGCGAGTGAATTAACTGGGTTTAGAAAGAAAATTTAAGAAGCTACAGCATGCTGGCTGTAGCCAATCAGCCTGGGTTAGGTTCTCTGGAAGAGCTGGGGGAAGTCACCACAAACACATGATTTTCTCTTCCTGGGCAACCAACTCCGGCTGCAAATGCAGCTGAATTTTAAACCAGGGTGGGAACAAAATTCTTCAATTATTTATGCAGCATATAAGCTTACAGTATATTTGTGTGTTTAAATAAAGGAATAGTGCCTGTGTAAAAGTGTGAGGGAATGGCAGCTTTTTAAAAAGTTACCTTGTTCTAAAATATGGAAACCAGGAGTTCAGGGTAAATTCTGCTCCTGGACACAGCAGGGCACATTCTGATTATGAACCTGACCTGATGCCAGTGCAGTGACAAATTACTGCATGAACTAGACGTGGATACCACACAATTTATGAAAATATACATAAGAAAGAGAGTACTGAACATTTTTCCCCCCTTTCCACAGGAGGGCAGCTCTGCCCTGCAGCTCCATTACACATATCATCCACATCTCCCCAGCAAATGCTGCTCTCAGGTGTCCAGCACGGCTTTGTAGCCACCTGTACTGTTCCCTGAGCCAAACCCAAGCTTCTCTGCTGTGAAAAGAATGCATTTCACCAAATCATGGCAGGACAAACCACCTTCTGAAGGCACCACCACTTCCAATCCAAGCTACCTGCAAAATGGCTTTAAGGTTCATAGGGGTGTTTCCCGAGTGTGAAAATCAGCACAGCCCCTTTCAGTGACAAATAACACACATCTCAACGCTCAGCCTCAGTCACCACATCCCCATTCTTGTCTCTTTTCCCCTCTAAATCCTGAAGCTGTTTGGCTCCTGCCCTGAGTGTGACAGGTGTCTGTCAGCTGGGATGGGAAACCTCAGAGCCATCATTATTTCTGGATCTGTGTCCCATGCCAGAGTGGATTTGATCTGGGTTGGACAGGAGGACACTGTGCAGAGGTGATGCTGCTTTATTCCAGCTGCAGGGACACAGATAAATGTGCGAGCTAAGGGGAGGGTGAGCTGGAGCAGCAAACGATCCCCAGTGCAGCAGAAAGCTTCTCAGCACAGAATGAATCTGTCCACACCTTTTGAACAGCTGTGAACAAGCCACGAGTCTCTGACAGATTAGTTATTTGCATCTGTTTTCGCTCTAATACAAGGAATTCTTCAGTTGGATTCAGTTTGCTGTTCAACTGGAGGGAAACAGAGACTGAATTTCACTAATTTTTCCTGCATGCTTTTCAAAGGTTTGGGGTTTACCAGAAGCTGGAATACATCTGATGAAAGGAAAGACCACAAATGCTATCCTGCTTGGACTGCTCTGTGTCAGGATCCCCAGGATCCCCTGGTTTAGTGCTTTCAATGACCTAACAGGCCAACTATTTTTTTTCAATTTTCTAAATGTGTTGCAGGTCAAAGCCCAATTAAATAGAGCAGACATATTAGATACAAAGCATTTGGGTTTTTCAGTGCTTGCTTGTGGGAATTCGTTTTAGAAAGTAGGCTTTTTGTAGCTCTTCTCACTTTCCTTGGTTCTACAAACATTTGCTATTCCAATTTAAATAATGGCAGTTGTAAAGATGGTGCTGAATTCAGTGGGCTACTCTGCAATTCAGTCAGGACAAGGTTTGACTCATTTATTTATGGCCTTTTGAGCTCATAGAGAAAAAGTGATGGTGAGGCAGAGCACGAAATTTGCTACAAATGAGCTGTAAGTCAGGAAGAAAGCACATTACGGTAAAAAAAAAAAAAAAAAAAAAGATTTCTACCAGCAGTGGCTATTCCAGAACTGACTAATACTGCAGCAAAACAGTTAACTGCCTGTCAAGCTTCTGGTTAAATTCTGACAGCTCTGAAGAAGCTGGTAATCTAAGGCTTCAGTTTGTCAAGCTCCATCTGCTTGATCATAAAGACATTACCAACAAACGAGAGTTCACCGAATATAAAAAGAAACGAAACCCAAACTGTGGACATAAGTAAGTGGTTTAAAAATAGGACAATAAGTTGTGACTTGCTCACATTAAATAGTATCACTTGTGCTCCAGCATCAGTAATTGTGTGCTAGAGGCAGTGCAGAAGGACAGTAAAAACCTGTGCCAGTGAGATCTGTGTATTTATTCCAGGTAACTGATGATTCTGCAGTGAGTCTGCATGTTGACAATGACTATCAAAAAAACCCAAATTTTCTCACTGCTCCTTTCAATTTGTGAACAAAACACCAAAAGTGACATCAGCTAGCAAAAATATCATCCTTTTTTTTTGTGTTTTGGTTTCTTTTGCCTTTCTCCTAAAGCAGTTTGCACTCAGCAGACCAGACAAGTTTATCTGAACGCCCTCCCAGGCACTCCCCAGGTGAGCAAGGGCTGCAGACTCCAACCCTTCTGTACTTCAGGAAGGAGACAGTGGCAGGACAGATAACGAGGGGAAAGTAGAGCAAACTTGCAATGTGGGAGGGGAATTTACAACTAAAGGCACAAGAGCAAACTCCTACTCTTACCAAAAGAGCCAGGAGGACCTTTTTCAAATGCCTGTGAAGAAGATGCAGGACTTGGTTATTTTCAAAGTTCTAACTGGAGCCCATGTCTTGTAAAACACCTCCTGGCAGCCCAAGTGGTGGTTTATCATTCATTTATGGAGGACAGACAGGTCTCTTAGGTTAATATATCCTCGTATTTCCCCAACAGGGGAAAACAGCCCATTTCAGGATCCAGCACAGAGTGCAATTACTCACCTACTAACTTTACCTGTGCAAAGACTCTCTGTGACTGACCTTTCTTTTTTTTTTAACGTGAATGCTTCGGTGTTGGCCAGGGAAATTACCTGGATTTATGCCAGGTGCTGAGGGCTCGTTGCCAGGTGACCCACGGGAGGAGGGGGGTGAGTGGCAAGCGTGGGAGTGGCAGCAAAGCCACAGGAGCTGATACGATCTGAGCAGGGAGCTGGTGTGCACCTCCAGCATCACTGAGTGCAGCTGCGGGGCTGCGGCTATTTTAAGTGATTTTGATTCAGAAAGAATAGTGGATTCATGAGGAAGTCGGGGAGGGGAGGGGGAAGGGGGAGGTGTAAAGAGGAAGATCTGTCATGGGTTTGCCTCTACACCTTTCAATTCGCCTCTCCTGACCCGCCTCAGCAGAGCGAGCAGCGGCCTCTGAGCGAAGCTCTGCAAGGAACGCGCCTTGCACAGAGCGCATTTCACAGGCAGAAATAAAAGCCCCCCGCCCCAAGCAAACCTTCCCTCCCTCCCTGCCCAGCTGGGACGTGCCCGGAGCTGCAGCAACCCCAGCAATGCCAACACGGGGGATGCAGATCCCAGCTCGTACCCCCTGCTCCTGCCTGCGGAGTTCCCAGGGAAGGCAAACTCTCCTGACAGCTCTGCTTTGTGCCTTTATCCCCCCACGTTGCACAAACCTCGTGTCTGTGGACACCCACCCTCCAAACCCCAAGCCCTGCAGCCCCGGGTGCCCCCAGACCCACCCCAGGCTCCAGGATCCTGGTGCCCCCCTGCCTTTACCTGCAGGGATGTCTGGATGTCCTGGAGAAGCAGCAGGAGCCCCAGTGCCGGTGCCAGGCTGCGGGCAGCCATCTGAGGTGGGTTTAGGTGTCCCTGGCTCCCAGCATCGCAGGTGGCACGGCCAGGGTGCCCCTTCTGGAGCCCGAGATCCCTCCAGGCTCCAGCCCAGCCTCACTCCGTGCCTGTTCACTCAGTCCAGGGCCATTCCAGCTGTTCCAGGCAAGCAGGGGACAGGCTTTGAGACTCAAGCGAGGTGAGAAAATAATTTAGAAGGGAGGGGGAGGGCGAGGGGGGGGCTGTCCCCAGAAGAAACCTAAAAAAAAAGAACAAACCCAAAGCGCCTCAGTGGCGGCTCCCGGCACTGTCGGGTGTCTGTGGGTCGGGTGAGAGCGCCCAGGTTGCCCCTCGAGGCTCAGGGCTGGCTGTGCCGGCGGCTCCTGAGTCATCTGGGCTGCCCTCAGAGAGCTCTTCACCAACCCAAACCGGGCCAGGCACGGGGCCAAGCCCTGCCCCATCCAGCCGCAGGTTTTTCAAGAGCCATGAGCGAGCCCCGGGAGAGTTCCCAGTAAGAAACGCTCTTTTTTTTTTTTTTCAGTGCAGTCGTTTCATTCCTGTTTGGATGAGTGGGTGACTCCACTAAGGTTTAGGCTTTACGTGTTGCCACTTAAAACACCGACATATCACAGACCATCCTCTTGAGAATCCTTCCCCTTTCCTCCAATCCCACTGGAAACAAATTCCTCCTGCTGAAGATCATCCCTAGGGCTGCTACTCATACTTTTGCTCACTTTCATTTGTTACTCTGGATGGTTTGTGCTCTGGTGCCTGGAAAGATTTCAGTTGATTGAATGTGTCATGCAGCCTTCTTATCTGCCCTAGGAGTTTTGTCAGAAGTGAAGGTTAGCCACTTCAAAAAGAGCAGAGTGCCTTCAAAACCTCTCTGGAGGTACACAGGAAAATCGTTGACAATTTGAATTCTCACACGTCTGGGTTCGGTTTTAATTTTGTTGCTGTTGTTGTTGCTTCTCACCCTTATCAGCAAAAAAGAAAACCAGAAGAAATGAGGGAAGATTGAAAGCTGGATAAATGATTATTTTACTAAAAACCCACAGCTCCCCCACTGCCTCACAAATGAGCACCAAAGGTGAGCATTCCACAGGGACCCTGAGTAAATATCTTCTTTAACTCACAGCCGTAACTCTCCTCTTTCTAACTAAATACCTGGATTTCTTTCTCCAGGGTGCCACTGTAGAAACCCCAGGCATTTTCAGCACATGGCATGGAGGGTATTTAGTGTGTAACTCCACTCTCCTCCGTTCCCTCTGTCAGGTAACTGCTCTCTTAACTATAAAAGCTGTTGGGGTAGATGTGCCTTGAAGGTCCAGAGACAGAAAAGTATTTGAATGTCAGAGTATCACATTATTGTTTTTCCCAATTAAAGGATGGGCTGGAAGACACCTTAATCTTCTGTAATAATATGCCATTAAGCAATTCTCCCAATCTATAAATGCAGTTTCAAATGACATATTGGTCAGGATTTGTCTTTTTTTTTCCCTCCTGAGCAATTTTTTCTTTGCTCAGCCCCTATCTAAGTTCCTCTAGCAAAAGGACAGGCACCAACACAAGAGAGCTGTAAGTTCCACTGCTGAGGTCGGAGCATCTGATACAAAAACTAAGTGTGTGAGTACAAAAAAAACCTGTGTGTGAAAGCCTTTCCCAGAACTGGCAGCAGGGAGAGTTTTCTGGCCTGTTTTCCAGATAAAGCAAGACTGAAAGAAGTACACTGAGCATTTTGTATATATATTTATGTATATATATATATATATGTATATTAGCTCCTTTTTAATGAATGGTGTCAATAATTTTTCAACCCACTGGGTAACTTCAATCGAATTTGGCTTAGGAGGCAATGCCATTAAGATTTAGAAGGTTTCATAGAAGGAGATGACTTGGATGAAGGAGATGACTTGGATGAAGGAGATGACTTGGATGAAGGGACAGAGTGCTCATCACAAGCTCCCTGAGGGAGAGGCTGCAGGAGGAGATCATTCCTCCTCAGGAGAAAGAATCCACTCACATGTCCAAAGTGAAACCAGGCTTCCAGCTGCCATTTTTCCTTATTCTCAAGCTCGTTCTTGATCAAAGCAGATATTTTAAAGGACAGGAAGTGGAGAGGGGGTTATTGTTGCTGCTGGCTTTTCAGACAGGCTGGTACGATCAATGGAGAGGGTGAGGAGGTTGTTTCACGGGAACATCCCAGCCTGCACTTCCAGCTGAATGCATTAATGTCAGACTTTGGGTGTTTTGATTTGAAATACAACAAAAGGGGCTTTCCAAAGGAAGCCCTTATCGGTAACTGGAAGAAGCACCTCCATTTTATGGCAAGCCCACGCTGCTGCATTTCCTAGAAAATAGTCCTCTGTGTTAATATGGAAATAAAAAAAGGGCAGAACAAACAGAAGCAAACAAACAACCCCTGTTTCTCCGGTCTTCCCTCAGGGGACAATGTCTGTCAGAGAAAAGGGGAAGCCCCTCATGAACATATTATTATTTATAGTATTTATTTGATTGCACGCATCTGTCTGTTAACATCTGAATCCCATTTTACTTTGGGTGTTAGAAGGTAGCAGTGCTCCAAGATAAGGGTTTTGGCATTTTGTATTTTAATCTGTTTACTTAATACCAGGCTTAGGTATTTCTTACATCGTGTATCTGATCAGTGGGAGCTGCTTGGAGCTGAGAGGGATCAGAGAAGGTCCTGTTGCAAATGTCACTTGATTCCTGGAGCAAGAGGATGCAGAGGTCCAACTAAGCCATGAGGGAAAGTCCTCACCACGTGCCTAAAGCATCCCTTCAGCTCTGCCTGCTCACTAACAAAGGGAGCAGCCATGGAATATTTTAGAAGCAGCACTGAAACACATGTGCTCAAGCCAAAGGACTCATGCCATTCTCTAATTTTGAAGTGGCTGGTTTTAGTCTCATGTTGTACTTTTAGCATGGTTTCTCCTGGGTTTAAAGATGTATGTTCAGGTAATTTGGATCCAGCTGCATCACACCGAGCAAAGTCATCTCTGAACACTTGTCCGACACGTAAAAGAGACCGTGAAGTTTAAAAGGACACATTTTAAAACACCTTGTCTAAAATCTGTATTTCAGTGGCTCTCAGTGTTGGTATTTGGAGCATTGCAGTATGCTGAGAAAAAACATCACCAAGTTCTTGCTCCTCAGCCAGGTGGAACCAGACCCTGAAACTCCGTGGGCTTCAGGAGAACCAGGAGCACCAAAGGCAGTGCTTGTTGGGACACAAGCCATGCACTTTGGGGGTACAAATTAAAAAAAAGAGAAGAGAAATGAAGGCATTTCCTGCAATAAAACCCACAGAGAATCTCATAGTTAAAAGAGGGAAAACAACAACAACCAAAAAAAAAAAAAAACGAAGAAAGGAAGAAACCCAAGAATTACTTTCTTGATCTCTTTGTGCATTGTGGGGGAGAGCTCTGTTCCTGGGCACCCTGCAGGGTGACACTGTGGTTACAACACACAGGAGCCCAACGATTTGGGGCATTGCAAAATAAGCCAGTGGACTGAACTTCCCTGGAAATCTTTCCACAGCCCAGAGAGGACAGGCAGGAGGGAGGGCAGCACTGATCTCACTGAGATACTCAAGTAGTGAGGGAACCATCAGGGTTCTTCTTAGTATTAAGTCTTTGTCAATCCATTTATTTATGGCCCTTCAGCCACCCTGCACTGTGTTAAATACATTCCAGGTGCTCTTGAGAACATGACCTGCAGAGCTGTTACTGATTCAGCAATTTACCTTGGTATGTTTGTCCACTGTCATCACCAAGGAAGGTGGTGTGAAGGTCTTGTTGTCCACTTGTTGAAATGTAGCAGTGGCTTAAAACAAGAGTTGCCATCAGGAAAAAAAAAAGGTTATCGTGTTCATTTTCAATTAGATTTCTTTTACAGATGTCATTTATATAAATTTTATGGGGATAACGAAGTTCTCGTAACTGTTTTTGTTATCTCAACTAATGCTACTGCCTTACCTAAAGTGATAAAATAACTAATGTAACACAATAAATGCGTATAAAATGACTTTTTCTGGCCCATGGCAGCTTCAAAACTAAAGCACATTTTGAGTCAGACTGAAAAATGAGAAGAGCTGACAGAGAGCTCAGTTCTCTCAAGAAAGGCTTGGCTTCCATGAAAGAAACCAAAACCGTATCACAGAATTACTATGCCCACAGGCTGGGAGAGAGAGAGAGAGAAATGACCTTAGATGAGAGATGACATCATGTCTGTACTTTCAGTAATTGTGACTGCAGCTTCTGGAAGGGTGGGATAGTTACACATGGTCATTCTCCACGAGCAAAGCTCTTGGTGGAGGGAACTGGGAAAGCACCAACAGTTTCAATTCTCTGCATTGAAACCCAAATTTGAAAATAAAAAAAGGTTTTGGGGAAAGACTGACCAGGGGGTTAAAAGACAGGAGTGGGACTCGTTTAGTCCCCAGGACTGTCACAGATGTTTTGGGTAACTCGTATCCTTTCTTGATACTCAGGTTGTCCTCATCTCAAAGCTGAGTTTAAAGCTTACCTAATAACAGAAGCAAGATGAGCTTTCCTTTGCTGACACAAACAAAAGAAAGCCAGGAGATATCAAATCCTTTTTGTGAAAGAAACAAATGGGAAGATTTTCAGGATGCAGTTTTCTCAACGAGTGTAAAACTTTAATTTTTTTTAAGGCTATAGCTGAGCATCTCAACCCTGACAATTTGGGGTGTTATTTTCCTCTTCCCAGCAGCAAGGTTTGCTCTGCAGAACCGGTGGAATACACTAGCTGAAGGAGAAAACCAAGTCCTTATGCTTGGTCTGCTACTACCCAGGAAGCTGGTGAAATGGAGACTTTTAACTCCCAAGAGAAGGGGCAGAACTCCTGTTTGTGTTTTCAGACTCGAGGCACGCTGAAAAAATTCTTCTGGGCTTTGAAAACACAAGTTCCAAAGAGATGAAAGCCCCCCAAAATCAAAGTTTGCAAATGATTCAAAAAGTGAGTTCATGCCACACTCAGATGTTTCACCTGAGGGTTCTGGAGAGTCATTGCCTGACGTGCTGATAACGAAACAGAAGCCATAAATCAGCACTACACTCATTCAACGCTCCTGATATTAATTCTGACAGCAAGAAACACCTGATCCTGAGATATCACCAAAATTATCTTAAAGCAGTCAAAGAGAGCAAACACAAACACCAATGTCAGTCTAACACTGGTTCTGAGCAGATGGGAGCTGTTTTTAATTACATTTCTCTGTTCCAACCAATCACAAATGCACCATTTACTGTGTCTCATTTGCCTAATTAAGCAAAGCTGGATTTCCCACCCCATGAATCAGCGTTACAGACGTGCAATACAGTCAGGAGGGGGAACTAAACCACCGGCTTTACCATCAAAGCATCAGGCAGAGGAGAACTGGCACAAACGAGCACACACACACTGAGTCAGCCTTCAACAGCAGACACAGCTGCCCAGCTTAAACCAGCACGTTCCCAAGAGCCAGGAATGGGAAAAAAATATAAACCCAGGCCAAGATTACCTCCAGGATCAGGAGACAAGCTGTCCCAAAGCCCTGGGCCTGCACAGCAAAGTGCAGGATCTGTATTAGTTTGTGGCTTAGGACAGCCCTGGATATCCTGGGAACTCTTCCTTTCCACGTTTCGACCCCCAGATCAGCAAAGGTCTCCCTGGAAACGCTGATCCCAGCACTGGCTCCATCACAGAGTCCACTGTCCAAGTGCTGAAGCTGCTTTAACTCGGGAGGAAATGCAGTTTTCCTGCAGTAAATAGATGAGTTCCCTCACAATGCACCCCCAGGTGACACAACAGTCACCCTCCTGCATGAAAGGGTGTGTTACCTGGGGTTTATTTGATTAAATAAATAATGTATTTGATATAAAAATAACAGTGAATGAACCAAATTCATTCTCTTGAGTTACTCCCAGAAATATATCTGAGGAAGGAATTTCTGTTTCTGAAAATTCAAGGCAAAATAAAACATCAGTTTTATTGTTTTTAGGCAAGAAAAGCAAGATCAGTCTATAAAGTTCAAACTGATCACGCTATGTAATGTATTTTGTTTGGTACCATTTAAAAACTCCAAAATGGTTTTTTTTTTTGTTTATCTCCCAACGGACTCGGAAAAGCAGAGGCAAGCACAATTTGCAAACATTTTAAGGCTTTAACATTATCTAGCTTGTTAATGAATAAAATCTCATTTTATTTTAACATGTTTTTTCACACTCACAGTCACTCTGTAGCTACACGCATTGCACTGAAAATAAATAGGATTTTTAAAATTTTAACTAAATTACCGAGGAGCTGAAGTTTAAGGCACTATTCAGTGTCATGCATCAAACATCTGGAAACCAACAGATTTGTGTCCCTCCAGTGAGCCAGGCCCTTCACAGGCCACTTCCTCCCCTGCCATCCAGAGCTCAGTTCCACTGGTGGTGACTCAGCCGAGGTGGCAAACCTCGGCCATGGCTGTCCCTCCTCATCCTGGACACATCCCTTGAGGCAGCCCCAGCTGGGACAGCTCTCAGGAGGAGCTGTGAGAGGCAAAAAAAAGAGCAAGGAACCGACACACCGGACTGTCCAAACTCTCCCACACGAGCACCGCTCACTACGTGCGCGTGGAAACTGCAGAGAAATCTGTTCCCAGTTTAATTTTCATCCAAATGGCTTCGTCTGGGAGTTGTTCCCACGTGCTGTGCCCACCCCTCCCCCTGGGCAGTCACACTGGTGGTTCACAGTGTCGAGGCCGCCCGGTTTGATCCGGGAGCTGCTCCCCGGTGCCGCTTGCTTTGCCTCCTCTGAGGGGAGGCACTGCTGGACCTGGGACGTGCCAAGGGGGGCAGGAGCTCCTCGGTTCTGGTGCCTCTTGACACTCTGGGCAGCGAGTCCTGGAAGCCAAATAAAGAGGGTGTTAATCAAAGAGTGCCATGGTGACTTTTCTTTGATGAAGAGTGGTGAGCTGAACAGGGTTTTGCACACAAGCTGAGAACAAGGAAAATGTTTCCCAGCGGTGATAAATTTTTGTTTGCTCAAACCCTTTAGAGGTGGGACAGCAATTTCCATCTGTGCAATGCCCAGCATCTCCAGAGACTCTGGAAGCTGTCCTTACCAGGTGAGGATGGGGAGAAGGCCTCTCTTCCAGGGAAGATCGCAGATCCAAACTGCTGAGCCTGGGGTTGCTTGGAGGGATGATGTTTTCCCAGCCAGCCAGGCAGTGCTGTGAAAAGAGGTGGGAATGCTTTACCCTTTTTTCTCTATTGTGGCCTAAATGTGGTTCTAAATAGTAACTTCTGCACAGGGAAGTTTTAGCAATTATTAAAGTGATTAATTAATTTTTGAGGGGCTTTATATGACTAACAGGAAAAAAGATGAAATCTCTCATGAAGCAAAACTGTCCCTCCCCTCTTCCACCTTTCACTGGCTGATCACTTCTAAACCGATCTCCTGCTCTGTGAACTCAAGCACCCGACCTCTCTGAACCTGTCTCAACTGACTCATCCAGTTCCCTAAACCTCAAAACTAAGTGTCCTCCCACCTCTTCCCTGGAAATCTTTAGGCCAGGGTCAGATTAGCAATACTGCCTAGCGCTGGTTGCTGGCTGGAGTACAGGACCAGCTCTACAATAACAGCTTGAAATCCACCCCTTGCCACCAGGGATGACACTGTGCGTGCTTCATGGATGCTCTCCTTCCAGACTCCCTGACACCTGTGGAAGGAAACACAGGCACTCCTAGGTGTGGATCACGGTGTTGAGTCAGTCAGATCTGCCCCAGAAGGACACAGCTCCAGAGGGTACTTTCCTTTGTGCAGTGTAAAGTACTGCAAATACGTCATACACCCCACGCCACTTCCACAAACACACAACTCCCAACACACCGATGGTTTTCCTGGCTCAGTGACACAGGTCAGAAATTTTAGTGGGAACCCCTTGCCAGGGCAATGGGTCCCAGATTTTCTTCCCCTCTTAAAGCAATGGCCAGCCTGGGCTGTGCCATCAGCCAGAGCAGCCACTCACCGAGGGTAAGGCCAGATCATCTGCTGGCTCAAAGCTCCTCCTGCGATGGGCCTTGTACTTGTGGGCAGGCAAAAGGGTATTCCTGGGAATGCTGACCCTGGAAGCACACAAGGGAAGTAAGTGCCTGCACCTCTGACGAGGCAGAGGAAATCTGCCTTCCCCACCCAGAATCCAAAGGGTCTAATCCCAAAGTGAACCAAGCAAAACAGTTTTGGATCAGGGCATCAGACACTTCACATCCACATTCACATTCTGGACCAATTTTGGATTAAAAAGGCATTTCTCACTGACTTCAAAACTGTTTGTGCTCATGGAAAAGATCACTAAGGCCTTTTTAAGCCAGATGTATCTCTGCCTTGAGAACAGCAACCTTCTACAGAGCTGCTGTGACACTGTTTTCTCCTTCACCTGCCCAGCTTTTTCTTCCCTGTTGTCTCCTTGAGCCCTGCATATCACAAGGCAGTAATTCCTATTTACCTGACGTGGGCTGGCTCTTCCAGTGTCCCTGGGGGCTGGTGGGCACGTGGGATCTTACACACAGGGCAGGCAGATTGTGGATCCACGGGGACAGTGAACAGGCGCTGGTTTAACCGGTAACAGTAAAAACCTGCACAGAACAAACCACCAAACTTCATATTCCTTGTTTGTCAGAAGGTTCCTCAAACCAGCCACACAAAGCTGTGTTCTACCACAGTGCCACACCTGCATTCTATAATAAGAGCTGCCTTTCCTCAAATATCTTTTACATTTCCTGTTCCCAAGTTAAGTTCCTAAAAAGCAAAACCAAAACTTCAACCTCAACCTAAAAACAGAACTTTAGCCAGCTACAAGAAACCCTGACAGATTAACATGACAGTGATTGAGAGGAGACTTCAAGTGCCTTTGGAGTAGGAAGTTGAATCTGGTTGAAGAGCTGCAGCTGAAATAACATTCTTCCTCGTTTGCATGATGTGCTGCTCTCTCAGGATGACAAAGTTGTTTTTACACAGAAATTGGGAGTAGGAAGAAATGTGATCTTACAGTTATGGGAACCAGTTATCCATTCTGGTTCTTGTTCAGGACTGGTGCAATCCAGAGCCTTGGGCCTAAAGAAACACACACAGAGATCAGCTGGTGACAGGGGGCAGGTCCTCTGAGCAGCCCTGCCTTTTCCAAGCACACATTTATGCCTGGCAGGTAAATTAAGGCCCTCAAAGCCACCCTTACAATGTCCCACTCCAATCAGACCACAATTCCCTTCCCCATTCCCACTTACTCCAGGTCCTGCTCATCAATACAAGCCTCCCTGTTGGCCTGTCGGAACTGCTGCAGCTCAGCAAAGTATTGCTCAGGTTTTTCTGTTACTGAAGACTTTGTGTCAAGGAGCCCTGAAAAGAGCAAGGAGAGAAGAAAGTGCAGGGATTTATCAAATTTTGGAAAGCACCAAAGGCAGCCTCACAAAACCCAGTCAAAACAAAATAATGGTAATGAGAAGGGCAGGCCATCATGTCAAACCAGAGATTAACTGTGTGGTTTGGCTTCCTTTTTCATTCCAGTTATTTGGTGTCCTCTCTGACCCCATTGCTGCCATTTGCTGCCTGGATTCCCACACCACTGCCACTTCACCATTCCAGGGAAGCACAGGTCATGTCTGGACAGGAAAGAGCCTCTGACAGAGCTGCAGCCCTTCTGCTGAGACTTTCCTCATGGACTCGGGGACAGCAGTCCCACCACACCTCACCTTAGAGGGGACATCAGCTGTGTTTTAGCTCTTCTTACCACCCCACCCTGCTGAGAGCTTCGCTTCAGGGTTAGGATTCACCTGCAATCCAGTCATAGCCCAGGAAAGGACGGGCAGACCAGCTGCCCACCCGTGTGGCATCTCCTTCGGGGTCAGACTGAAAAGTCACATGACGAGCTTTCTTCTGGGAAGAAAACAATTCACAAAGACTTCTTAGTCACCCTATCAGCAGGACAGTCAAAGGCACAGCTGAGGAGACAACTGGCAGCTGCTCAAATGGGACAGCTGTGACTTCGTTTGAGGCTGGATTCTGTCCATGCCTCTGCCAGTGACTTGCTCACCAGCCCTTTGTCTTCTCAACAAATAAACCAGAAGGAGGGGACAGGGGACTTGCCCAGGGATAAGGCAGGATTTTTCAGAGCTTTAAACAAAATGCTGAGGTCCCTCATGTCACATCCCCAAAGATCAGGCTGCCCTGGAGGATGATCAGGGACAGAGCCTACCCTTCCCACCCAGGGGAACAAACTCTGGAGCAGCAGCAGCACTGCCCCTGGCTGTTCTCCCTCAGCACATGGATCACATGTGGAAACATGTCAAGTGGGACAGTTTTCTGGTCTTCAGTTCACTGCCTGAGGAGAGTAGGGCCTGAACAAACTGCCAACAGCCCCTGGCTGCTACACCCAGGAACAGTTCCAGCCCCAACTTCCCATCTACAGTGGGAACAGGGCAAGTCATGTTCTCCTGGCCCTTCTTCCCCATCCTTCTGTTGACTTGGAAAAATAAAAATAGCACTGGTTTGACATTTACCTTCAACTCTTTGGACCGGGATGTCACCAGGACTGATTTAGGTACTGTGGGTTCCCTGCTGACCACGTGCTGCTCACTGGGCTCTTCATTTTGCACTCTGCTCAGTGATGGCTCTGGACGATTCTTCTCATGGAAACCATGGAGCAGAGCAGGCTGTCTTCTGTTCTCTCCAAGCCCCAGGAGGAAGGATTCCTTCTCTGGACTTCCCCAAGCATGGCCATCCCCATCCACTCTAGAGGCTTCTCTGCCACATGGAATGATTGCAGACACTGGAATACCACTCTTCTCTTTCCCAGGAAAGCTGGAATCCAAACCTGTTGCTTCCTGTGCCTTTGCTTGTTGTTGCTGTTCCCCTCTGGCCCCGCTGCTGTGTTTATGAGGTGAACTGAGGGCTGCTCTGGCTGTGCAAGCTCTGGGTTCCACAGACACCACCACCCCAGGCTCAGCTGTGGCCTTCCCAGCATCCACCTGATTCTCCTTCTGTAAGGACAGAGACCCTCATTACAGGTGGCATCAGCACAAACACCTTTCATTAGGACATTTCACTCACTGAGAGAAAATGAACCTCTCATTCTGCTCTGCTCACCCCTTTAAATTCCTGCAGGATAGAAAGAAAAATCCTAACGTTGATTCACGAGATGTTTTTATTTGGAGAAGAAAGAGATCCACTTCCAGCTAAATAAAGCTTTTCCCAACTTGAGGAACCACAAAACTTTCAGCCCTTTGTGCTTAGATGAAACAAAAGGATTTTGTTCCACAACGTTCCTTCCTGTGTCAGATGAGGAAACCTGCATTTCTTAGGCAGGGACTGAATTCTTTGCAAGGAGAACAGATTAAGACCACAGGATAAACAATAACCAAAGGGCAGCTATTTTTCTAACAGATTTCATATTCCACTTTCTACCAGCTCCTCCAGGTCCATGTGACTCCTTTCCCACACCACAGGCAGAGCTGCTGTCCCACAGGGCCCATTTGCTTCCCAGAATTTCTAGCACAGACACCACACATACCCCTCTCCTGGGCCAGGGGACAGAGCCCTCAGCAGCTGTGCTGCCAGGAACAGATGCTGGAAGGAGTGGCTTGCTGGGAACTCTTTTTCTGATCTCCTCCTGCTTTGTTTTGAGCCTTTGTAGAAGGTCCTGGTTGGCCTGACGCAGCTTCTTCAGGAGCTCCAAGTCCATCCTAAACCACCATTTTCCTGTAAAGCCAGAGGAAAGGGGGAACCACACACACAAAAAAGGATTAAGTGAAGAAGCAGACGTGGGACAAACCACCTTCAGGGGATTTTTGCTAAAACCCACTTACAGCTGTTGAACTGCTGGAGTGTTGATCTTTTCTCCTGAGAAATCAGCCAAAGTCTTTATGCTAAGAACCAGCACCACCTCATGCTTCTCTCCCCTCGGGTGGACCATCAAGTATTTTGCACTCAGAAACTGGGAGCTGACTGAACAGAGGCAAGAAATTCTGATAGAGGAAACAGCACACGTGAAAATGTCACATCAGAAAGCTAAATGAGAGACATTTGGTTCAGAGGCTGTTAATTAGGATATTCTCATGCAATTCTGCTTTAATGGTCTTTTGAAACATCAAAATTTGTATTTTGATAAGCACAGGATATTCGTAAATTCAAAATATGACTAATCCCCATGGAAGCATTTGCTACATCCAAAAGAAATATTGAGTCAAAAACTGTCCTCCATGTCCCCCAGGCAGGAAGGCTCCAAAAAGGCTCAATTATGACTCAGGACAAGATCTTGGGCAATTCCAATCCCATAAATTAATTACATTAAGTCCCACAAGGGGGTGAAAAGGAGTTAACAGGTAAACAAATAAAGTCTAGTTTAACTGGAAAGCTGTCACACTGTTTAACACCTTTTCAACATCACGAGCTGCTCTAAATTTGCAGAAAGTGGATTTTTAAATAAAGCAGAAGCAAACCCTAAAGATAAACTCCCACAACTGCTTTTGACCAGACTGATAAACTATGTTCTGAATAAAACTATACGGTTTACTAGGGACCCTTTGTTCTGAAGGATCCCTAAACCCTTCTCCAAAGCTCATCTGACTTGTTTCTGTGTTTGCTCCCTTGGCAACTGGACATGGAGAATCAAATGTGGGACAAGGGCACTAGGAGGAGTGGAGAGCAGCCTTAACAATCGACAAACTACAACATCTCTCCTTGCTACAGCAAATAAATGAGAGGCGCAGTACGGGGCAGAAAATAGAAATATCACTCTTGAGGCACTAAATTTGAGAAAACTCGAAACGAAACATTAGTTCTGGCCGCCTTCACAGGACACAGCTAACAGCTTTGGCGAGCACCCTCTCACCGCTGCTCATCGGAGAGCAAACGCTCCGAAAACAACATCGGCCGAGGGACTTTCTGGAAGGGTTTTACCAGACGAGGTCCACCCCTGGCACAACCTGCGAGAATCTGTGGGCCCTCCGTGCTCATCACGGGGGGGGACTCGAGCTGATGACAAACGGCCTGGCCCGTGTGTGCGGAGCAGCTCCGCTCCCCGCAGCTGAGGGTAAGGAACGGCTGTCTCGGGAACTGAGAACCAGGAACGAGCTCCCTGAGTTGAAGTTGTTCAGCCCCGCGGGCCGATCCCGCGCAGGGGCGCTGGTTCGGCTCTCCCGCGCCCACGAGGAAGGGGAGGGAGCCCCGGGCGTTGCAGAATTCCCCTTCCTCTTCCCGAGGCCGGGCTGGCAGCGGAGCGGAGAGCGGAGAGCACCGAGCCCTCCCCCCGGCCCTCCCTCGCAGCGCGGGGACCCGCCCGTCCCGCCGCGCTCCCAGCCCCGTCCCGCCGTGTTCCGCCGTCCCACCTGTGCCCGCCTCGCCGCTCTGGGGCCCGGGGGAGGGGGGGTCCGGGGATCCCCTGCCGTGCCCGTCCCGCTGTAGCCGCCGGGATTCCCCCCGGGCGGTCCCGGCGCGGCCGTTCGTGGGCCGGGCCCGCCCCGCGGCCCTCCCGGCATGCGCGGGGCCGGCACCGCCCGCCGGGCCTGAGGGGGGATCCGCTCCTTTCCGACGGGTGAGAGCCCTACTCGCTGACCTGAATATTTGCTGGCCGTGGCTTCCTCCGGTATCCTCGAGAAATCGTTGGTTCAGTGCTGGTAATTTTAGTGCGATTAAAACTGCCGGTGTCATCAGTGTGAAGATGACACGCAGCTGCCCCCCGAGGGCTCGGGGGGGACCTTTTCGCTCTCTAAAAGACCCTGACAGGAGGGGGAGCCAAGTGGGGGTCAGGCTCTTCTCCCACACAACCAGCAGCAGGACAAGAGGGCACGGCCTTAAGCTGCGCCAGGGGAGTTTTAGGTTGGGCATCAGGAAGAAATTCTTTCCAGAGAGAGTGATCAGACACTGAAACGGGCTGCCCAGGTGGAGTCACCATCCCTTGGGGGTGTTTAAGCAGAGACTGTGGCATCAGTGCCACGGTCTGGTAGGCAAAGTGTTGGGTCAGAGGTTGGACTTGATGAAGTCAGAGGTGTTTTCCAACCTCGTTGATTCTGGGAAAGGCAGTGGAGGGATTGTAGGAAAATTTTGTTTCTGAAGTCGAGAACACTGGACTTAAGAGAACATTAATGCTAATGGCGCTTCAAACACCCTTCTCAGGGCTTTTACAATTTCTGCCCCCCCCAATCCCCTGTGGGGGGCCTTTGTCCTTTCTGCAGGACTTATCTTTTTCTCTGGAATGCAGGAGAAAACATCTAAACTCTCTCTGGGGAAAGGTGCCTCTTCTAGGCAGGAAAGCTTTCTAAAGCAAACCAAGCTCTGATCTCCTCAGCATAATTCTTCAGGAAGGGTTTTCTAACCTTGCAGTCAGTCTCAGATAGTTAACTGCTAACTATCAAAGTAAGAGCACAGAAGGTCCTTGGTGTCAAACATGCACTTCAGTACCCCATGGAACACACCTGAAATAGATGTACTTACTGGAAGACTTTGTGTCACAACATGCAGGACACGTCAGGAGAAATGTTTGTTACAATTCATTTTTATTTTGGTTTCCATTGTTTACAGCACTGTTACAGGACTAATTCATGCAAATTCATCACCTTAAATACAGCAGAGAATAAACTCGCTGGTAAGAGTATTTTGAAGAGCTCCATCAACGCAACAGGAAAAGTAGCAGCAATAAGATAAAAGTGCATTTAGCTGACCTTCTTTAATGGGATTTTGGGGGAGACTGTTTTTGGAATTACCTGTTTCACAGATTAGTTCAGCCTTCCTTATTAAAATCAGAAGAGAACAGCCTCCTCCTGATAGTGTTCATTCCTCCACCACTCTGAATTAAAGAAGTGCAGCTGTAATGTGTTTCAGAGGAATCCAGTCCATAGGCCTGTCTGTTAAAAGTTTGATTCTCTATCATTCGGGCTTCTAGGGTTACACACATATTAAAAATTCTTCTCTCCCCTGTTAGCAGTTTTGCTTCTGAAAAACTCCAAGTGGTTCTTTCCCCCATTCTGCAGGTTGTGTCAGCTCTGCAGTGAGAACACATCACCCAAAGCCGAGTAAGAGGCACGAACAGCACCAAGACTCCGGGTTCCAGGAACCCACCAATCTCTTTTTCCTTTACAGATAAGACACTGGCTTAAAGATAAGCGCATTTATCAGATTTCCCCTAAAGGTCTGCTGAAGAGATGCTGACAGGTCTTCAAAAGCAAGGTCAGCATTTCAAGTAGTCACGAGCTGCTGAGCAATAGTACATCACCCTCTGCCTCTGCCTGGCACCGACAACTGGTGTATGAGGGATGTGCTTAATGTTTTAACTCAACAGAAGAATAAATAGCTTATTATAAATGTGTATGTGATAGCCTGAGAGACCAGAGATCCAAATTAATTCAAACAGCACCTCCAGCAGAGTAAGAGGTGATCCACTTACTCCAGTATGCTTCATCACAAGCCCAGAGTACACACTTCCAGAGGCAAGGACTCAGATTTCTTCCTTGCTCATTCTCAGATCTGATCCAAGCTGTATTTATGTCCTGGTGGCTGCCCAAGGAACCCAGCCAAGGCCAGTGAAGCCTTCTGATGAAAACAGCTTTTCAGTCTGAGCTGGAGTCAAGGCTATCTGCTGGAAGGGAGGGGTTTGATTCCTTTCTGCATTCTGGGCACGTAAATCTCACCACCAGCTCCTACACAATCAGGATACTTCCAGTCTTACTGCAAATCTCAGAACAGCCTTACCTAAGATGTACTTACTGACATTTCACTATTTTTACTCCCTCAAGTATCAGGCAGCTTCTTTCTGGAACTTCCATGACACAAGAAACAGGGGACTTGTCACAGGCACATATATTCACACCTGAGCAGGAACAAGAAATCCTAAGGCCATTTTCAAGGGAAAAGTCTCATTGTCAATAAGAACACCCCACTCTCAGCAGTTCTGAATGCAGTCCATATTCCATGTGTGATGCTGAACAGATTTAGGTTGTCACTAAGCCCAGAACTACAGGATCTGATTCTGGATTCCTCAGGCATTTTGTGGACAACAAAAAGGTTATACCCAACACATGGCAAAATAACTGACCCACAAAGAGGAGAAGAAACTTTCAAAAACAATAGAGGAAACATATCTTACTACTCCTAAAATCGGTGAGAATTTCTTCTCTTATCAATTTCAACAGGAAGAGAGTCAAATCCTTACAATTCCCAAATCTTATATTCAAAATTCATAACTGCTTCAGGGCAAAACTCAACAATTCATTTCATCTATTTGCAAATAAAGAATGTCTTGGGGCAGGGGGGGGAGAAGTTGCATTAACCCATTCTTGCCCTGGCATGAACTACAAGGGCCACAACTCCCCCCACCCCTGAGGAGCTGTACCTGCCAGCCTGTCCTCACACTTTTAACAGAAGAGAAACATCATCAAATCCCATCGCTGCCCGCACTGCGACATCCTGAGGGAACTCTACATGGAGCAAAATCTCTTACAGCGTGTAATCCACGTGCTGTTCTTGTGGCCAGAGAGTGGTAATGGAATTCCAAAGGCCTGCTTCCAGAAACACAGCTGTGCATTTCCAAAGAAAACCCACATTCATTGACTTAGCTCGTAAGGCAGTTCATTACATTCTGTCAACTGGCTTTTTCCTTCCTAGTTTTCTTCCTCGACAAGCTGCCAAATTAGCAGCATTATCTCCTTCACAGGAACTAGTTCTGTCTTTGCAAACTATTTGTCCGTGACAGGAAATGGGCCAGACTGTTATTAAAAGAGCTCTTAAGGGGAAGAAACTAACTCCCAAGCCACTAAGCTCACCGAAGCAAAATCTTAATCCCTCTTTCTCTGGAAGAGGACTGGGTTTTGTTCAGAGGTTTAAGCATACTGACAGCAATAAACCTTTCTATGAAGGGACACTGGGATTCTGTGTCAGGTTCTAAAATAACAGAATATTAACCCAGGAGACAGGCCTGTGTGGGCTATAAATGCATTGTGAAACCACTATCTGTGTGCATGGGACCTGTGCTCAAACAAACAGCTGCTTGTCACGCACCCCCTCACCTGGGGCTTGGAACTCAAAAAGCTCTGTCTCTATGTAGTAAAACGAATAAACACCATAAAGAGGTGTCAGAATAACTTTTTAACCCGATAAACATTTTTCTTGTTTGCTTTAAGTTTGCTTAAAGCAAAAGGAAGTGCAGTAAAAGCCCCCTGTAAATGTATGAAGCACACATTCCTCCTGAAGTAGCCTGGTCTCAAAGGAAGGAAAAAGAAGAGTTATTAACAGCTAGTGTTTAGAGGTGGGACACAGAACGGGGAAGCAGAATCCTATTGTTCACACAGCCACTGGAAACACAGCAATAGGTTCTTGCTCATTCCCTTTAGGGAATTCCATCACCCACCATGTTCTCTGCAGTAATTAAGAGAGCACTGAAGGGAAACTGTTTTTTTTTCTCTCTTTCCCACACTATCTGCTTTGCTGCAGGTACTGATGTGTGAACATGTTGAGTTCGCTGTCCAGCCAACCCGCTTTGTTCCTGCAAGGACAGAAAGCCTTTGTTAGGAGAAGGAAACAGCTCTTAAGCCAGTCAGAAAGAAGTGCCACTAAAATGAGCACCCAGCAAGGCATGGAGTGCCAGACATCCTCTCCAAAATGCTGCTGCCATTCCTCAGGTCAGGAATGTTTGCTTGTTAACAGGCTTTGAGGTTCAAACTGAGATCTTGGACACAACTTCACACTGATCTTACTGTGTAGGTAAGGAATGTTTGAAAAAGTCTTCCTGACAGCCTTTGCAGGGTAAAGAAATCAGCACACAACTCTGTACAAAGGTGAGGGTGAGACTTTTTGCATGATTTTGTAACAGCCTGAAGGAGTTTGAGGAGTAGAGGACTGTATGTTTTGATAAATGGAAAGGAACTGTAATTCCCAACAAATTGAAAACAGGAAGGAAAAGATGTTTTGTGAGACAGAAGCTTAATATGACTGTCCATGGGAAAGTACCACATGAAAGGGAACACAAGTTGGTAGGGAAAGGTCTGCACATCAAACACTATGACAAAGATAGACTGAACTCAAAACTACAGCTCATCTGAACATCAGAATGTTCAAGAGAGACAATCATATGGAATAATCAAATCTCACCTGAGCAGTTTTGCTTTGCTCTGCAGTGAATCCAGAACTTCGATTTTTTTATTCATGGCAGAAATTTCCTGCTCAAGGTTCTCCCGTGTGACATCCACTTGCTGGCACAAATGAGCAAACGTTCCAGCAAGCTCCCTAGGAAACAAGAAGAGTTGGGTGTGACAGAAAGTAAGATCAAGCAGCAAAGTCAAGGACTAAATCCCTTTGATGTACAGTGCTGACGGTATCACGACTCAGATCTTCATCCTTCCACTTCTGCACAAGAATATGTCAGGGCATCTTGATTTGAGACACAAAAATACATTAAGACCAATGCTGAACAACACCCAACCACTACAGGTTCAAAAAAAAGAGTAATATTATTTTAACACATCCGTCATTACACATTTTTAAATGTGGAATTCAGAATGAAGACTTGTTTTAACAAGGAACAGCATAAAAAAAACAAACACCCAAATAACTTAAGGTTTTATCTGAATATAGGCAACTCACTGTTGGACTTGGTGGCTGCAATTGGAGCCCGTGTAGCTGACGATGAGCTGCAGTTTCTCCCCAGCATACTCTACAAACTGCCTCTTGAAAGCTCTCTCCTTTGCTTTTGTGGTCCAGGTGAGGCGCTCATAGACATAGAGGAGCCCATAAAGGCCAAAAGAGAGAGCAATCAGTCTCCATCCCACGGCCTTCCAGACCTGAAAAAGCACAAGGAAAAACAAATTACACAATCATCATCTCAGCTTGATGCTCGCTCCTAACAGCGGTGCACAGAGCATTGCAAAATCAGCTCAGTATTTATACTCCGATGGAAGGTTAAAGGAGAAAGTATTTCACTATCTGTGAATAGCAGTTATCTACAGGATTCAGCAGTGCTTTTCAAGTCAGTGCTCCAAATTCAGTTATATAAATGCTGCCCCGTATGGCCAACGTACCACACCACCAACCACGATGATCCCCATGGAAGTCCGGGAAGTTAATGAGGCCAGGCCGGTCACCATGGACACCATAAGCTCTTCCTGGGTCATAGAGCCCTGAGGCAAAGGAGGCAGACTGGGATTTGCTGGTGTTAAAGGGCGTTGAACCTAATTGGAAAAGCAGGGACAAAGCCAAAGGACAGATAAGAGAAGGCAAGCCACTGTTCTTCCCCCCCAAAAAAAACCCTCAGCAGCCACTGAAATAACAGAAGTCACATCTACCCCAACACTCAACGAGGTGTCTTACCTGGTCATTATAGCCCATCAAGGCCCGACGACCATTCTTTGGTCCCAAAAACCTGTTCACCAGCATTGTCCAGCCAAGAGAGAAATGGAATTCTATGTCCTCTTGGAAGTCAGCACAAAGCTTGTCACAGTTCAGATCATAGCTGAGCATGAAGCACTGGCGGGGAATTAACATGTCTATCTGGCCCCGCAGGGAGACTGGGAGGAGGGGTTTTAAACCATCTGCACAGACAGAAAACATGGAAAAAAAAGGGCTGTTGAGTTCACAAGAATTAAGTGGACTTGTATTCTGCAATCAGGGTGGTTGTGGCTTAATCCATCCTCCAGTTAGTTTCCTTACTATGTTAAATTTTAGAAGCCAAGCATGTTGCTACTGTTGAATTACTATTCAATTCTTGGTTCCTCAGATCAACTCAGATTGAAATCTTTCCATGGACCCTCCAAAATCCTTACAGGTAGCTGGTGAAGCTTACAGATTAGCAACACCTTGGAAAACAGAATCTGAAAGCCATTTATAAGTCTTTAGGCACCATGCTCCCATGAAATCCCATACTGAGACAGGCACCTAGTTACAAGTCATTTGTATTTCATTAGGATTTGATCTGAGAATCAAGTTTCCAAAGTCAAGATTCCTCTCTGCCATGAGGATTATGCTGACTACATATATTCAATAGCAAATCACTGCACCAGTTCAGACCCAGAACCAGTCCTCTGCACAGCAGGATTACTCAAGATGGAAATAAGGTGATGCCAGCCGACATCAGCCATCAGATTAACAAGGAACACAGAACATCTACCCAGTTATTTTGCATGGCAATTCAAGGAAAGAGAAAGGGGAATATTGCCTGTGGAACTGACCTATCATTTCTTGCTGCATTGTCTGCAGGGAATTTGTGATTGCGTTGGAGCAACGCTCTGACATGTTCCGGCCCAGGCCTTCCTCGATGTGCTTATGCAGCTCCTGACAGAGAAAGGGTTATTAAAATTAGAATAAATATAGGTAAGATGCAGGCTGCAGGTGCTAGAGCTTGCTAGTTAAAAAAACCCTACCAGAACAGGAGCACAAGTTCTGTCTGCCCACTGTTCTAATATTAATTTCATTCTTTCTCCCCTTTTTCAATGAAGAGGAGGAAAAGGCAAATCAATAAAATCTCACATACACTATTTAGTCTAGGAAATGTTCTGGTTGATTTATATAATGTTATACATCACATGTGTATCAATTTACCACTGAGATTAATAAAAAACTAAAGCCTTAGCTCATATCCTAGTTGGAAGGACTTTAACTATCCCAAGAGGTTGGCACAATTACTGACTCAGAGCTAAAAAATGCCTTTTAAGTTGCTAAGCAAATGTTAAGAAGCAAACATCACTTACAGTCTTGTACACTTTAAGAACTACTTGAGATGGATGGAAGTCTGCCTGGTATTCATCTACCAGCACTGAGAGCCGTCTGATTTCTTCTGCCATGGCATTTGACACCTAGAGAGACAGCATAGGACAGAAAACAGAGCTTCTGAAAGCATTTCTTCTCTTCCCATCTGTAACTCCCACATTTTTAGTACTTCAAAGCTTTGTCAGCACTGTGTATTGTCCCCACCATGCTGGTGGCTGTTTCAGACAATCTGGTTTTCCACAGCCACTCCTCCTTACCTGCCTCTCCACTTCTTCTGTGATCTGTTTGATTTTCCTCTTGTAGTCTTGAGTCAGGAGCTCCAGCTGCTTGTCAATAAAACCCAAACGATCCTGTCGTTCCTCTCGCATTTCCAGGCAGTAAACTCTGGTGAAAAAACAACCCTGTCCATCAAAGTGCCAGAGAAATGCATATTTCATCTATAAATATATTGGGATTTCAGCACTAAGACAGATTCTCCCACCCAGTAACAAAACATGTCAGTATCTGCAATACATTATACAGCACAGGACAAAAGGTCCTCTTCCCCACACTTTCCCAATTCACCAGTACATGTCCTTCCCACTTTGCATTTCAAACGCTCGTGTTCCCCTCACTGTCTCCCAGAATACTTCAGTTATGGAAGCAGCAGCCTCAGCTCTCACCGCTGTTCCTGGGCAGCAACATGCACAGAGTCCATGATGAGCCGAACATCCTCCGCGATCTGCTTCGCTCGCACCGTGTGCTGCTCGAATTTTGTTTTTACTGCTGACTGTGAGATGCACTCCTGCAGACAAAAGGCAGCCCAAGATTAGCAGCACACTAACACAACCTCTCCTTCCCTGTTTCCAGAATGTGTCCCCACCAGTCCCCAGTCTTTCAGATCTAACCAGCACAACATATTGCTCACCTCAAACCTTCTCTCGAAGTTCTGAAACTCAAGCATTCTTACTTGAAATCCATCTGCCAGTGCTCCACCTGAGAGAAGGAAGGCACAGAACAACCACTTCAGCTTTGCAAAAGCAGTCAGGTGTTGGCCATCAAGAAATGCTCCTGCTTTACACTGAAGCCAATGCAAAAGTGCTGCTAAGTCAGCTCTTTGATTGCTCTATTATTAAATTGGCCCCAATTTTATTCCTTTTTTTGGAACAAGATATTCTCTATTTTCTTCCAGTTAATGCAAAATTTCTGCTAGCTTTTCCTCACCTCCCTCTGGCATCCCTTGAGCCTTCTGAATCCTGGCATTCAGCACTTCTTTTGCAGACACAAAGAAAATGCGATCCCCTGCCTGGGCTCGATCCACCACGCCCAGCTCATCCACCAGGAAGCTCGTGCAGCGCTCCATGTGCTGCCGCCGCACCTGAGGGACAAACAGGACAAACCACACCGCCAGTCAGATCTGCTTCATCCACCCCTTCAAGGTTAGGCCAAGCACCCACATGCCCTCTGCTGGTACAAGCTGCCAACATAAAAGGGCAAGAAAAAAAAAACCGTTCCTATTTTATGGAATTTCCCAGAGGTTATCTAAGTTATTTAACTTTAAAAGGCCCCCCGTGGGAGTTGTGCTCAGAAGTTTCAAGAGTCATGCCCTGACCATTAGTCTCCACATCGAGGGAATAAAAATCCAAACTGTAAAACAATCACACAACACTGACTGTACCTGCAAGGACCAGAGCCAAAAGACTCCATAATATTCGTGAAAAGAGAAGAAGTTAAAACACATCACAAACCTCTTCCATGTACTCTGGTTCGGAGGCAGATGCATCCCAGCGGTTATTTAAAATAAATATATTGGGCCGAGACAGACGTTCATTCACCTTGTGAAAGAACTGCTTCTCCTATGGAAAATGAAACAAAACCTCTTCAGATGAATATGTCGGGTATTTTTAACCTTTAGCCAAATTCCCCGAACAAGAGGATTTGCACATACAGTTTGCATCAGTGTTGATTCAGAATTTGCCACCAGGACAAACACGTCGGCATCGAGACAGAATTTGTCAATCCAGCTGTCCAGCTCTGTGGTTACATCAATGCCAGGGCTGGCAAGAAAGAGAAACGAGACATTACTGTGCTGTGGAAACAGCAAAAACAGAATTACAAAGGTTAGTAAGAGATGAGTTTCAGCTTTTCAGGGCATTAATTTCCCATATCTGAGCAACACTGTCCTGAGGTGACAAGAGTACAGATTAAAAGGAAGTACTGATTACGAAAATCTGAGTGTGAACTGCAGCAAAGGACTTTGCTCACTGTCACAGATTAGAAGAGGGTCAATCCCTTTCATGTTTGTTAAACAGGTATCTGCAAACATTTCCGTAATTAGTCTGTGATAAGCAGGAAAGGAAAGAAAACTATTTCTCACCTGTCCATCAGCACCAGGTCGTCCTTTAAGAGAGAACATTTGGAATTGGGCCACATTACACTGACCAGGCTGCCAGCATTCAGATGTTCGTCCTGATGAAGGGCATGAGCCAGCTGGTTTACTGTCTATGAAAAGATGGAAATAACACTTCCTGTGAGCCAAGACCCACTAACACAGTTCTCTCCCCTTCAGAGCTGTGCACTGACAATTTAAGATAAAACTCCAAATTACTTTCTCCTGGGGAGGTTTTCCATATAAAACCTTTCTGAGTGCCCTAGTCAAAAAACAACCACTAATGAGAGTTTATGAGAGATTTTTCTGCCAGGAAAAGTTACTGAGGAATTATCAGGAAGTCTGTGATTCTGTCAGTCATACAGAGCTCAGAACTTCCTGAGTCACTGCTCCCTGCTGTCACCAACAACATATCATCTTTTTCATAAAATGAACGAGTTCCATCCTGTGACTTGCTTCATTCTTCCCTTGCTACATCTAAAAAAGACTCATTTTTCATCTCCATTCCTTTAATGATTAAAATCCTTAACTGTGAAATTTATTAATAGCATTTTAATTTTCTTGTTCCTTCCCTTTTCTGCCCTTTCTGAAGAGCCTTTATGCTTAAGGAAACTGTACCTTAACGCTCTTCTTTTCCTCTGAGCCCTCAGTCAGCAGGAAAGCATCATGTCCATCCGTCCCTTCCACACGCAGGAAGCAATTAGTGGTGTGCCCAATTCCTGAAGGAAGGACTTTGTCCCACAGCATGGCATTTATTACAGTGCTCTTCCCATTGCTTGTCCTGCAGGCAGATTAAGAATGATGTAGCAGGGTTCCAAGAGCCAGGAGTGCTCAGTTTGATACTGCAGAAAGCAAGTTCTCTAAAGCCAAGCTGTACCAGAGCCATTAGCAATTTAGGTACCAGAGGCAACCTGCAAAAAGACTTTGCTAGTGTCTTATTGTAAAAATTCTTCAAATTGAAGAACTACACGATACAATATTTCTTTCCAATTTACAAAGCACTACTGCCAGGGACAAGCACGTTAAAAGCAGAAGCTAAAGCATTAGTGTTTCTATAAATATTCTTTACTGACTGCAATCCTCAAATGCTTCACTGAGTGGGGAGCGTAGGCAACAGACACCCACGTGACTCACCTCCCAAAAAAAGCAACTTTCATGTGTCGTCTTGCCAACACTTCACTGATACCACTGACTTTTGACAGGTAGCCTTTGACTTCCAGTACCTGCTCTTCTGTGGTGACAGGATCAAGCTCTCCATTCTTGTGCGTTTCTAAAATCAAAACAGATCATGTCTGTGAATTCCAGGAGCCATCTGGGTCAGTCCTGGATGACACTCCTCTCTGTGATGGTAACAAATAAAACTGAACATTTATCTGTCCCACAGCCCATGGGGGTGATCAACGACACCTTGAGGCAATTCTGCAACAGCATTTATCAGCTGGTCCCTTTTGTGTATCTAAAAACCATCCCCATCCTTGGGACTGCCTTAAACAGGACAGCCCACACTCCAAACACTCCAGCACCCTTAAAGAAAAAAAAAAAAAAATCTGTCTGTGCCTTAAGCTGTTAAAGCCAATTACTGGCATATGTTACATGTCACTGACAATGATGTGTCCAGCCCAGAACACTGAAAGGATTATAGGCAAAAAAAACCCCTAAAGGGGTTGTGTAATTAATTAAAAATCTGCCAAACAACATAAAAGTCATGGCTCCCTAACTAGCTCAGTTTCCTAACACGCATGAAATTCTCATCTTCAAAATATGAACCTGAACACCTGTAAAAATTCTACAAAATAATTTTCTGTTTTTCTTATAAACATGAATACATAAGCAGGCACACGTGTACAAATAAGCACAGGTCTAGCAGTGCTATTTAACTGAATAAGGGGGGTTGGTGGGTGTGTTTTAGAGAATTGTTTGTGGGCAACGCACTGTCACACACTTGTAGTTCCAGAACTCAGCTTACCTTCCAGGAATGAGGAGCTCTCGTTGATGTAAGCAGCCAACTGCTCAAAGATACCATTGATTTTCTTCTTTGCAGTGACAAAATGTTTAAGTGGAGAAGCATTTACCTCAGCCATGTGTCTTTTATCCTTCTTCACTGCAACTATTGAGTTGGAACGAGTGAACAACAGGGACATTGCGCTGCAGGGAGAAATCCAGGGAAGAACAGCGTCACCAATAGCCAACAGCTATCCAAGGGTGTGTAGTGATAGGATAAGAGGGAATGGCTTCACACTGACAGAGGGCAGGGTTAGATGGGATACTGGGAAGAAATTCTTCCTTGTGAGGGTGGGGAGGCCCTGGCACAGGTTGTCCAGACAAGCTGTGGCTGCCCCATCCCTAGAAGTGTCCAAGGCCAGGCTGGATGGAAGTGGAAGGTGTGTCCCTGCCCATGGCAGGGAGGTAGAACTGTATAACTGTTAAGGTCCCTTTCAATCCAAACCATTCTGTGATCATGATTCCACGATCCAACTAAGCATCCTAACATGAACTAGATAAATACATATTTTAAAAACAATCTTTTCTCCACAACGAAATTGTTCCACTTTATACAAATGAAAACTACTCATATATCAGAAATTAAAAAAAAATAAAACACCTTTCCCTCTCCCTTCCAATAAACAGACCCACAACGATCACTCCTCCCCACCCTCCACTTACTTTCAGGATGAGTTACGTTTTCACCAGTCACGCATGGCCAGCTCAAGGCCCTCTCGAAGACAAAACGGCAGCAGTTTCCCTGCCTTCTCCCTCTCCCCGGCCGGACTCCGTCCCCTCCCCTCCGTCCCGCAGCTCCTTCAGCGACGCCGAGTCCAGCCGGTCTCCGTCCCTGGGCAGAAGGGCTGGGGATGAGGGACAGGAGGTCCGTGAGGGGCCAGGCTCTGCCCCCCCGCCATCCCAGCTTGCCCAAGGGATGCTCCGGACTCTGCCCCCCCGGCACTCCCATGCCCGGGGGATGCTTCGGGCTCTGCCCCCACGCCATCTCCATGCCCGTGGGACGCTCTGGGCAGACGCTCCGGGCTGACACCACCGCCTCCCCCTCAGCCCTCACGGGGCGTTCAGCGCCCCCCTCGCGCCCCCTCAGGACCCTTCCCCGGCGGGTCTCACCCTCACCCGCTCCCGCCCCTGTCTCTGCCTTTGTCCTCGTCCGTGCCGCCCGAGAGATGACATCCCCCCCTTCCCTTCGAAGCACTGTCCCGGCCTGGAGCCGTTCTCCCCCGGCTCCTGGGCCGGGCACCGCCCGGGGCTCACCTTCACCGCCGCTCCCTCACGGCCGCCATGTTCCCCCCGCGCCGCCGTCACCGGGCGGGTCAGCGGCGCGCGCCGGGCGCGGGGCACGCCGGGAGTTGTAGTTCGGGGCCCTCATGGCGGAGGCGGCCCCCGGTCACTCCTTCTCCCCCCACCACCCGACCCTCCCCGCCCCTCAGGAACCGAACCGAGCCCGCTGACACGGGAAAGGCTTTAATGCGAGTTTCCCCCCCCCCCGGCTCAAACCGTACAGCTCGTTAAAACCCCGATCACCGAACCGGCACGAGGAAAGACACAACAAAATAAGTGTGTGTGTGGGGGGGAAACCCCAACAAACCAAACACCAACTGCTGAATAAATACATAATACACGTTTTTTGACATCTCAACGATTGGCGTATCAATCCCTTCGTTTGGTAACAGACAGCTCTGGCTTTCACCTAACACGTTTTTATTACAGTTTTATTTCTCAAATTATCGCCCTCTGCTTGGATATTTCTCCCTCAGGCACCTCTGTGAGTGTGGCCTCGAAATAGACCTAAAAAGCTCGTGGAAAGCAGTGGGAAAATGTCTGTGTCACCTTCCTCAGGCACATTCCAGTGGCAGGCAGTTCCCTGCCAGAACTTACACGTGTAAAGCTGTTCTGCCCACATTAATGTGACCCATCCCAGAGGAATCACCATCAGACAGCAGAAGTTGCAGACACAGACAATGAAGAGGAAGGTGATTTTTTTTCCCCCCCTTTAAGGACAATCGTGATGTGAATTTACTGCTTGTGAAACGCACTAGTCTGGCAGAGCCAGAGCATAACGGTGTGGGATAAGCAGAGCAGGGAGCTCACAGGCACAGGCAGGAAAGGTTTCTCCTCTTCCCTCTCTAACCATGGTACCTCTCTTGATAGATTTTTACACCTGTCAGTTCACCACAGTCTCTCAGCACTTCCCAATCACTCATTTCTATCAGCCTCCACCCCACTGGAGAAGTGTCTGCAGTGGAGTGTTTTGGTTTGCAATCTTAAATAATAGAAACACTGAGTAATTATTTCCTCCAAGAACCAGAGAACAGCTCTTTACACCTAATGTGAATGGGCCATCAAAGAAAATGATCAAAACAATCTCTGTCACTTGGAATGAGGCCACCAAACACCACTGGAACCTCTGGGATGTTATCCAGAGATTGATCAGAGGTTTTGACAATCTTAACATGGTAAAGAACAGAGACAATTCCACAGTGAAGCCCTTCTGACTGACGTAGTTGTTCCCAGACTTCCCTTTCTTAGATCTGATCTTCACAGACTGAGATGGTCTGAAATTGTGTGGATATCTCTGCAGAAACAGAAGGTAGGGAGGCTGTCTTATCTCTTCAGTCTAATCCCAGAGGTAAAGCATCATTAGAGGACCTTCCTTTAGCTGACCAGAAGCACCTGGATTGCCACTGCTGCTACTTTGAATTTTGTAATAGGCTTGCAAGGACTGCAAAGAGGTAAGGAAACAGATGATCTTCAGACTCTTACTGCTGAGTTTCATCTGGTGTGACATTTAACTGTTATGACTCCTGGAGTCAGCTCCCTGATTGATTTGTATCTGGCATAGTGTCCAGGAATTATTGTCTAACATTCAGTCCTGTATATGCTGTGGATGAAAAAAGGCTTCCAGCTTGTGACTTGCCTCCAAAAGCCGGATTTCCAGTCCAGGAAAGCATTTTTTAAAGCCAACCATTCCGTGATAGAAGGTTCAAGTAAATGGCACTTCCAAGAAACAGTGGATGAGGAGCAGAATCAAAAATGAAGGCACAAAATCTCCTTTGGAATTCTACAGCAATATTCCTCGATATTACCTGCAGTATCAGAGAGGGAGACCTTCCAGTAGTGGAGTCTTAAAATACCATTCAAAATCAATATCCAAATCGCTTTGAACAATGTCTTAGAAACTCTCAGCAGCATTCCCTGTTTCCACTCCAGAGTCAGCGGTGAGCAGGGCCCTTCCTGGGGGAAGCAACGCTCTAGGGGTCCAGGAAGGACACTGCGATGTACCGGGTGCCTTTGGTGGTTGGGAGCCCTTCGTGGTAGTGGGTCAGGCGTCCCGGGTGCATGAGGGTCCATCCTTTCCGGGGAGCTCGGATAGAGCAGTTGTAGCGCAGGAACCGGCAGCCTCCTCCCTGATGGGGACATGAGAGACAAGTCAGCTTGGAAAAAGCACCTCAGGGAAAGGGCCCCTGCCTTCTGCTGGCAGCCCTTCTGAAGGTGTGAGAGGGTGATCGGGGAATCCCCTGTGTTCTGATGCATTCAGAATTCTCCTTCCTACCCTAGCCCAGTCAAAAATTCCTTAGAGTGAAGAAGCCAGGTGTGGATAAGGAAAGGGTTTTCAGCTGCCTGGACTGCTCCAAAGCTATGCTGCATTCCTGACCCACTGGCACTCACCTCATAGTCTATCCCAACTCTGTTCAGGGCGATGTTGATGGTGAAGGTGGAGGCGTCGTGGTGGGGCATCAGGGACGGCTGCTCGTCAGGTTTGTAGCGAACCACGAAGGCCAATTCAAACTGAGTCTGAGCAGAGGAGAACAAAGGGCACTCTGTTACAGGGCTATAGTGGTCCTTGGCTACTGAGCTGCAGAGCAGGGTGTAACACTGACACTGCATTCCACTGCTAAGGGAGAAAGGCAGCGACCAGGCAGGAGAATGCCACTGGGAAATTGCACATTTCCTAACGCTCATACTTATGTCACACTGCAGGGTCAGTCCCTCCATGCTAGGAAATAGTATGGGTATTCCTAGAGGATTCTGGCAGTCTTTGCACAAAGCTGCAACTGGAAGAGGTACTGATCTGACCAGTTTTGATGCTCAGGTGCACATACCTTGGTGTAGTATCCTGGGTACAGTTTCTCTGTGATGGGTGCAATATAGTCCAGAAGAAACTTGTACCATTCTCTTTCAAAGCCAATTTGGTTCATGTGTATGTCAATAGTTGGGACATTCTCATATCCTCCTTGTATTCTGCTGTCCTGAAATAGAATCACAGAAATACCCATAAGGATGGGAACCCTGGAGTTCAGGAATGAAAAGCACTTGTTTCTGGTAACTACAAATAAATATGACGCTTATTTATCATAATTTGCAGGATGGAAAACTCTTTTCAGACAATAATTAAAACCTAAGGTAAACAGTATTGCCATCATAAAGGCTGAACACTGTATCTTTAGAGGACACTAAAGAGGACTCAAAAATTAATTCACATTTAAGAACAAAATTAGGGTGTTGTCTCCAGTTTCCTGGTTTAACTGTGGGATCTAATGCCTTCCCAGAGGAGGCACAGCTGCCACCAAACATGCACAGATAAAAGCATGACTCAGAACTCAAAGAGCTCCTGCTTTACTTACCGTGTTGTCACCTGTGGACCACTGGCCATAGTGCTCCATTTCTTCCACCAGCTCATCACAGGCAGTGTCAGTGAATATGGGGAACCAGTAAACATCTGGGCAGGGCTGCAGAAAACAAACAGGTGAGAACAGCAGAAGCAAGGACAGGGGCTTGAGGCAAAAGGAGTAAGGCTAAGCTGAGTGCAGACTGAGTCAGTTCAAGTGAAAAGAAACTAAAATATTGAGGATAGAAATTTGTCTTCTGATTTATGTGCCCCTCTTCCACTTAAGATAACTGGAGATGGACTTCTAGGAGAAGGATATGGCTCTAAAAATACTTTCAAGGTCACGCTCCCTCTGCTGAACGGCTTCTTCCTGAGAATGACAGTAGTGATGATACAAGCATTGTCCTGATGCTGATCTCCCCTGGCGATGGATAAGAGTGATGTTTTCTTACCATTTCTACCAATTTCCCCTTCAGAGCTGCTGTGTAGTTTTCATGGATGTACTTTTCTCTCCAGTCCTGCAGTCAGAAGATAAGCAAACCAGTCATTTCTGTGGGGCCTGCTTAAAGAGGCGGTGAAAGGCCAGGCACTCATACAGTATTGCCAGGCTTTGAAGATCCAGATGTTATGAATCTCATAAACACCCTCTCTTTAAATTCTGTGACTACCCCTCATGCCACCTGAGAGAAATCGTTATTACAAAGCCTGGACCTCCTGCGAACCAAATCAGCAGATATTCCCATTCCACAGTGCTGTGCCTGCTGAGCATGCAGGTTGTCTCACCTCAGGATTGCTGAATATTTGCCAGAGGTCGTTGTGGAGGTGAGTTGTCTGGTAATTCTCCAGGGACAGGATGTGTCCGAACTGGTGCCGGTTTGTCAGGTACATAAAGACTCCCTGCAGGACAGGGGAAAACTGTCAAGGCCTCGCATTTCTGTGAGCCACCATGAAATATAAGCACTGACAGTTCTCCAAGCTGTTAATTTAGTCATTCTTTCTGCTGTGGGCCTTCAGTTAAATCTCCACCCTGGATATGAGAAGCTCTGAAAGGCTATAGCCAGAGACAGTAATTCTGGCTCTTGTCAGCCAGGGCTGGAGGCAGAGCAGAATAGCTGCTGTGAGATTAGGTTCTTCCTTCTTACCGTGTCATTTCCACTCAGAACAGCCCTGAACAGGCCCGAGAACAAAAATGTTCCCCACATTTAGTGGTTCCTGGCTCTGTGTGGTTTCACAGCAGGACAGAAATCCCCCACTGTTCCAAAGTCTGCCCAGTACTGACCAGTGCCAGCCCACCCCATTCCCTGCCCAGCAGGGCTGAATGCCTTGCAACTCCTTAATCTTGCACCCTCCACCCTGGCACGCAGCTCTCCCTGCCAGCCCCTCTCCTGGACTGACCCGATTCCGGACGTTGTTGCAGAAAGCCATGTCAGCATCCAGTTTGCCACTGTGGAAAAGATCTCCCTGGTCGAGCTCGGAGCGCAGCGCCTTGGCTTTGACCATGTAAACGCTGCTGATGTAGGGGACGTTCCAAAGCCCCCTGAAACACAGGGAGAGAGCACAGTGAGACCTGAAATACCACCAAGAAACTGCTGGGCTTGATAGGATCAAGCCTGACAAAACTGCAGCATCAGCCAGACTTGCCTAAACGAGCAAACCATACCAACAGGGATTGTCATTCCAGAAAAAAAAAATTGCTTATATTGCTCGGAGCTTTTAAGCTGCACAAATTCTAGTCCACTGTGAAAGCAATTAATTGCTACTGTGTGCTTTCGCTGGGGACATAATTAATGGCTTGAATCTCTTCCCAGAGAGATCAACATATTTTTTTCCAGTGATTTAAAGAAACTGAACCGGCCAAAAGGGTCTAAGCTGATTTCTAGCACGTATTGCACATATAATGGCCTAAAAGGGCCCCTCAAGAATATGAATGAATCAACAATTCTGTTTTGTGAATATTCCATTCAAGGATCACGTGGTATTTTATGAAGATTTATCTGAAAGGGATTAAACAGCACTTTACAGGATTGTAGGGATCACACTAACCATAATCCATAGGTGGGAAAACATGACATGAGTAAAATGAAGTGATTTCAGCAGAGTCAGGACTCTCAAATCCTCACTCTGATCATAAGAAATCTCATTGCCTCTGCTCAGGGGAGAACACAGAGCAGCTTCCAAATGGGAGCAGACACTTCCTTTCCTACACACAAACACACAGAGTTGTGCTCTCTGGTTCTTTGACAGCAGCCAGTTTGCTGATCATGTGCAGCAGCAGGCTTTGCATCTGAGGGATTACATCAGGGAAATGCATACTCACACCCTCCGCCTCTGAACAATATCCACATAATCTTCCGAGCGGGCGTAGTATCCATCAGGGCTCAGAGCTCCCCAGAAATTGGACCACAGCTTCTCATGCCGGCTCACCAGAGGGGCAATCACCAGCCTGGCAGCGTGAGAGGAAAAGCAATTGCAGGATGGGATGTCACCACAAGAAGAAAAGGAAAATATTTACAAACCACAGGACTGTAACAGCTATATTCTCCCTCGCTTGCAGAGCTGGTGTTTCATTAACTCTGTTGGAATAAAATTCCACATACGAAAGGGCAAATATGGCCCCAGTCTCCTCTCTAACTGCACCCTGCACCACATCTGTTAGAATCTGATTTGTTCTACTGACTATATAAAGACAAATATGAGGATGATTTACATTCCCTGCCTGAAATCCAGGGATTACAACTACAATGTAAAAAAAACCCCACACCTAAGAGGTGTTTGTCTAACATTCCATCTGTGACACAGTTCTCCTGGTGCCTTACACACCTCAGTGATAAAAGAGCTCCCAGTATTCCTGGTGTGAGATGACCAGTTAGGATTGCTCAGACCAAAGGACTCACTTGTTCTGTTCGATCAGGATCCTCAGAGTCTCTGTGTTCTTCAGAACTACCTCAGCATCCAGGCTAAAGTAATAGTCACAGTCAGGATCCTTCCTGCACAAATCCCTACAGCCAGAGAGGAGGAAAGTCACACCAAAATCCTCTTCAAACAGAGCAAGACAAGGGACAGAACACAGGAATTCCTTCAGCTTGTAGTCTAAAGGTGTTCTGGGTGTTCAGAAAAGTTCAATTTAACGTAACAACCCGGAGGACCAGCAGAGCACAAGCACATCAGATTCAGTATCCAACAGCAGCCAGACACGAAGCCAAAATCACATTTACCACGCTGTTTCCTCAGCACAAATTGGAGAGGTTCCCATTTACAGCTGGCCCAAATCCACACCAGAGCTCAAATATCTCCTGGTCACAGACAGGAAGATACTCTTCCACGAGCTCTTAGTTTTACTCCTACACTCCTCCTCTCCAGAGATACAGGTGCATATTGTTTGTGATCTATGGCTGGGCATGTAGATGATGGTGGGAGATACAAGGTTATCCTTCTGCCAGAGCAAAGGACCAGCGAGAACTTAGTTTCTGGAAGTGGAGAAATAAATCTGGTATCAAAGTTGACTTTTTTTTCCCAATATGTAAGGGCATGGGAGTTAAAATGCTAGAAAAACTGAAAGAAAAGGGTGACTGGAAAAAGAAAAGCAATCACTTGACAGGGATGATCCTCAGGGAAAAAACCCAAATATCTTAGTTTGGACAGGGGCTGACTCTGCCAGCCATCACAGAATCACACATGGCCTCTTCACTTACATGCCCAAGTTACGTGCCTCAGCGTTCTCCACCTCATCATCTGGCCCCATCACCTTGACAGCGAGATATTCTTTGCCGTGCTCTTCTACAAAAGAGTCCACCTCCATCAAGTGATGTTCCTCCTATGCCAGAAATAAGGCAAAATGGGTAAGACAGGCTCATCCCAGGCCCCTCAGCCTCCTCTCCTTGAAAATGCCAAACCAGATGGGCAACAGCTCTTCCCACTTCCATATCTTTACAGCTGGACAGAGCTATCTTACAGGTGTCACTGCAGATAACTACTGGGATTGCAGAGGCTGGAAGTCTAGCCCAAGGCTGCAAAGGTGCCTTAGAGTCCAGGGAAGGTGCACACTTTCCCCACCTTTGCTCAGACCATCACAGGCCATCTTCACTTACGTTGTTGTGAATGAAGAGCTGGATTCGTTGCTTCGGGTAATGGAGGTTACGAAGGCGCAAGAAAAACTGGGAGAGGAAGGGGGTGGGCTGCTCGATGAAAATGCCAATCAGGATCATTGGCAATGCCTCATCCTGCATTCAGAGAGGAGAGGAGGGAAGTGGTGACTCGAGTTCCACATCAGATCTCATTGTAGGACTTGTCTATAAAGCTTTGAACAGACACATCAGCCTTACCTTAAAGCCCGTGAGGCTTCTCAGACCTTCATCACACACAGTGCAGCCCGTCTCAAATGTCCATATTTGAGGAATGTAGTTGCCCAGGTAGTTCAGCTGCAGCTGCAAAAGGACAGTTTGCCATATTTTGCATTACAGGGTAGGGGAGTTTCTTTGTGTGCACCCCCACTGTAAGATCACATTTCAACTTCATTTACCTTCTCCAGGAACTAAAGAATCTGAAGCACAACAGCCTGAGGGTCCAATTACACATGGGTCATTGAACCAGACCTGGACCTGCCATGGACCTGGACCACTTATTGTTTCTCAGATACAATGGACACAGGGAAAGTCAATAAATGTGAAGACAGTAACCAGATCCATCAAGCCTAAAGGGTCACTTTGCAACAAACAAACATAGATCAAATCTTTCTCTCAAGAGGTCCACTTACCTTGGTGGGTCCATTTCCATGAATCACCACGGGCAGAGTGTCATATAATAAGTTTCTTGCTCTCACTCTTGAGTTTTCAAACTTCAGAACTATCTCATCTGGAAATGACATTGCCAGCATGTTAATGCTTTCCCTGATAATAAGCAGCACAATCCCTCATTTCTACTGAGAAACTGCTGGAAGATGAAAGCCTGGACATGGATATCTGTGCACGGGTAGTTTAAGGGCTACAGACCATGACTAGAAAGAAGGAAAAAGTGTTCAGAGTGATCCTGTGAGCTAACAGGATGGCTGGGAAGTCGGACAATGATGCATCTTTGCATTACAATCAGTGACTGCTCCCAGGCCCCCGTGGCTGCTCCTCACCTCCCCTGGCATTCCAGCAGGGTTCTGAAGCAGAAAGACAGGCAAGCCCTGGGCAGGGCTGTGTGTTATTACTTGCACTGGAAGTCCCTCCCAGTTTCAATCCCCAAGGCTAATGCAACCCGACATGCCTGGAGATCAAAGTGGCGAGGAGGTGTAAGATGAAAAACCTGACCTGCATTCCCTCAAGTGGAGAAGGAGTTGCAGTGAGAACCTAGTGGAATTGCAAACAAATCCCACAACTCTGGCAGAGGCTTTTCCTGAAGCTTATTCTGCAGGGACAGGCATTTCTGAAATTCAATCCCTTCAGCCACAACTTTATTTCTGGTGTCAACATGCAGTTTCATTCCAAGGAGAAATGACCTTCCCTCTCCATTCTCACCTAATGCTCCATTTAGGTTTTGGAAGATCCGGCTTCTTTGGTCTAGAGTGATGTTGATACTTTCCTTTATGAGAATGAGATAAATAACCTTAATTAGAACACAGGGGGGCATCCATTCTTTACATGTTGAGCAAAGATATATCCCATTCCTATAACCATTTGCAAACTCTCCAAGTTCTGCAACCTAAAACACTCCCAGATAATCCTCATTTTCACTCGAATCTGGGACAATTCACCATTTTCTAAAACAATTTGAATATATTCTATTAGGCAAAACTATGCCAAAAAAAAAAAAAAAAAAGGCATTTTAAAGCTGCTGTGGGTATATCAGTAAATCTCCAGCATATGAATGAAGTACACCTGCAAACAGCTATACAAACCCCACAGGTAACACACAGGAGTGCCAAGATAGCAAAACCAGCTGCTGTGGAGAGTTTCTTGCCATCTATCCATAGGACAAGTGTTACCCAAGCATTGCCCCAGGTACCAGTGCCAAACCAGAGCACAGTAGGGTGCAAGGCCAGCTTGTGCAACCTTTGTTTTTATCCCCTGCTGCAAGTCACACTCTGACTGGGTCAGACTAAAATGCAGCTCTGACTTCACAGAGTTCCATGTCCCTGCAGGCATCCATTAAGACTGATTACTGGGAAGGACAGCAGGGTGCTAACATCCACTGTCTGAATGCCAAGGCAGGGGAATTACTCAGCCCTTGCAGGGCACAGGGCCAGGACTGCAGATGAGAACGTTAAAGGAACTGTTCATGTTAAATTATCACAGCCCATATTCAGATTTAGGGAACTAAAAAAGTCCAGCTGCTCTGAATGTTCTACCAGCCCTGCTGATTGAAAAAACCCTGCAATTCCTTCTCTAGTCAGTGTGAAAGCAGTTCCCCAACACAAATGTTTCCTCTTGTTTGTAAATTGCTGTTACAGTTTGAGTTCCTAGTTCCTGTGCATTTGTGGTGTCTCAGGGACAGACTGGCCTGTGTGATGCACAACTGGACAGGGACAGCAGAACCAGAATGGCCTGTGGGCTGGATGCTTCAGCCAGTGCTGGAATAGCAGTGTTGCTTCCAGGGTCCATTCCAGGCTTCTGTAGGATGTCACATGGCATTTACCTAGAATGTGCTTCAGTGCTAGCTTGGATATCTCTATGTCAACACTGGTTTCATATCCCCTGGGAGGTGGCTGGTATGAGCTTCCAGTCATGGAAATTTCATCTCTTTTCCCATTCATATTTTAAGCTTAAAGATAAAAACTGCTAATAAGAAAAATGGGGATACCAGCTAGAATGCAAATTTTCAGACTCTCAGGATCTATATACACCTACTCTTTTTTCTGGATCCAAGAAGATATTTGTGTAGAAGAGCTGGTCACTGTCATCATCCTCTCCTTTCCATTCTTCCACAAGCTTCTTCAGGTTTGGAGCATACCCTATGAAGCCTGTGGGAATAAAATATGAAGAGATGTTTCATCCTAGATGACCAAAAAATGGAATAACTCCTGCATACCTGCACTCTCACCCCTCTCACATGAAGTCTCACTACACCCTGTGTTGCTGCAGAGATCCACCAGCTTTTAGTTTGTTCACCACTTCCCCCAAGGGCCAAACAGGAGAAGAAAGCTGAAAGAGGTTCTCAGCTCTGTGTCTCACCTCCAGAACCCAGGAAGCGCTTTCCATCTCGCACCTGAGGGTACTTGGCTTCCAGCTTTCTGTCGGGGTAGATGTAGTTCTCTGCTGAGAAAACCACCTTGCTCTTGGCTTGTTTGAACTTCTTCAGCAGTTCTGGGGGGCCCGAAGCAAAGAGCACATCATAGCTAGAGAAAGAGGAGGACAAAAAGGGACAAAAAGGAAGGGAGACAGAAAAACATGTCCGTGAGAAAAGTTTTTAGAAACAGATAATTCTTTGGGAATCCCTTTCTTTTAGTTCTGCTTCACTTTTTGTGAAGTAACTATAATCACAGAGGAGTCTTATTCATATGCTGGGCATATGAAAAGACACTGAGACTCCAAACTGTCCTTCTCCCCCTTCACTTTTCTCTGGCAGACCAGTTCTTGGCTCTCAGCATTGTGCTGCAGCCTACCTCACCTTATAAAACAAATAATTCTGGTAAGAAAGGCCTGCCTGGTTCCAGAGGAATTGCCTGCTCATTCTCTGCAGATACAGGCAGCCAAATTCCACCGTGGCAGAATCAGGTACAACACTATCAGGCAAGAGCTGGAACCAGCCTGTTCTGATGAGACCTTCCCAAGTGCCACGGATGCAGCTCTAAGTGATTCTCAAGCAACTACAGAGAATTCAGAGGGGAAAAAAACCAGAGGTCTGGACACTTTTCAAAAGCAATCTAAATTCACAGTTCACTTCCTGTCCAAACAGCCTTATGATTCAAACCGTGGCAAGTCCTTTCCAACCATTACCTGTCTACAAAAAGGATGATCAGGTCCTCCTTATCCCCAAACTTCTTCAGAGCTGCTTTCAGGAGACGGACCTTCTGCCCACCTCCAGCTGGATTCTGGTCATCTCCACCCTGCCACTCCTCATTCAGCCCCAGCACCTACACAGCGACAGGCACAGGGTCACCTGAACAGGGCAAGCTCACAGGAAAGGGCCTGAACCCACAACCTGACCAGTCCTGATAACCCCCAGTGCAAATCACAGCAAAAATAACAGCCCCAGACAAATATCCTATATATATTTATATGTATATACACACATATATATACACCAGCCTTTGATCCACTCCCTGGGCTGGCCAGGCAGAGTAACACATAGCACAGTAACAAAGCACTCTGAGCCACAGGGACAGCAGCACGTTCTGTACCGTGTGTTTTGGCAGAATAATGGAAAAGTGCCACGGGGCTCCCTTGAGCAGGAGTTATGGATCTCATCCCAAGCCAGCACTCAGGATGGAATAACAGGCTGCTGCAGAAATGTCCCAGTCACAGTGGGTTTTTTCAGCCAGTTGAGTAGGTGTGTCCTCTCTTGAGCTTCTCCACTGCACAATTCAAAATTCCCTTTGACCAACCCCCTGCACATCACCTGGAGTTTGTAGTTGAAGAACTGGGCAGATCTTCTGAAGCGCTGGAACCCCTCAGTCTGCTTGGTGGCAACAGTGAGAACCAGCAGGTTTTCTGCCCAGGGGGGAAAGCACAAGAGACACAGTCAGCTTGTGTTGTTTCCACAACCAGCTGCTTCACACCTAACTTGATCCTGGGTATAAAACGAGAGATTATGGAGGGATACAATTTCACTGCCCGAGCCAGCAGCTAGAAAAAGGAAATAAAAAGTAGTAAGTGTTTTTTTTCCCCTGTTAATGAAAGCTACAATTCTTTTCTCTCACACAGTGTATGAAGGAAATTAAAGTTGAAGATAAAAAATAGAGCTACTACAAAATGCCCATTTGGAAGTCATCCATTAAGTGCAGTATTGGTTTCCTGTTCCCCACAGAGCTGCTTTTTTGTCACTCAGCATTGACTGGGTGTAGGCAAAACCAAAATTAGCCCTGAATGTTATTATTCCCTCTCTATGGCTGCTCCAATTTTCTACTGCATTCCTGAGGTGTTTTCCGGAGTTTTTCATACATATTCAATGTGAATTTAATTGTGCTATAACTTTCATTTGCATTCTCCTCCCGAACTTGCTTTTCATTTCCAGTCCCTTAAAAAAATGACAAAGCGAAGTTCTCTTTCAGAAGTTTCTCTGTGGTACCACTGGAAGATGATTTTTATGGGGAAGTTCTGGTTTCCTCATTGCAATGCTGGAATGCTATACTTCCCCCAGTAGGAATTTGTATAGGTTCTGGCAACAGTGCTTCAATGCAAATCCTGCCCATCCCATTTAAATATCAAAAAATACCAGGAAAATTTGAAAGCACATTTTCTTGGCCTCAGCAGGCTCTTTTTGGAATAATGTTGTTTTTTTTTTTTTCAATGGATGTACCAGATGTATCTTCCTTATGTACCCAAACTGATATTCTGGCTGGTCTTAGAGAGGAAGGATTTAGGAGCTGGAAGTATGGATGGACCTGGGAAAAGCAGCAAAAGTGAAAAATGAGTGCAAGAAGACTCCACGTTAAGAAGAAAGAGGATATTCCCCAAATCCTTTACCTGCATCAAAATAAAAAGAGAGGAGATTGAGAACAGGCAATAGGTCAGCTCTAATTATATTTTGTTAGACATGCTCACAAAGGAAATAGAAAATAAAAGAACAGAAATCCTGCACTGGTGCAGATTTTTAGACACATGAAGTGCATTCCTAATCCAGCTCCTCCAGCACACTCCAGTCCCTGTCAGAGGGTGCAAACCAATGAGTAAAATATGTGTGTCCTCAGGGAATATGTTAAAGCCATTACAGTTTCTAGCCATGCAGAAAGCCAGGGCAGCTTTATGAGAGCTCTGAGCTCGTGGCTTCGGAGAAGGTGAGGATCATATGCCAAGGAAAAGGGGGGAAAACATGGGCTTGCCAGAGAGGAATGTCAAGGCAAGCCTTAAATTCTAGTACCCGAGGGGAGAAAGCATCTGATAATGATAAAAGAAGGGGGAAAGAAAGACAGGACTCTGACTGCTAGGCAATTATTTCAGCCTCAAATCTCAGGCTTCTCCCATTAAATAAATCACTAATTCATTTTCAGGCCACCACCCCGAGAAAGCCACACACTGTTTATGATGTGACTGCCAGAAGTTTGCTGGACATGACTAAAGGCTGCACAGATGCACAGGAAGTGGTGTCCTATTTCCAAGGCAGAAAAGGTCCCTCCGTGCAGTTTGTGAACTCAGAGGAGCACACAAAAAGCCAGCACAGACAATTGTCACCCCCAGCAGAATTCCAAGTTACAGATTCCCTTCTCATTCCTGGTCTGTGGGGTAGGACTGGGAGACACTCAGCTCAGTCTCTGTTCTGAGAACTCTGGAGTAGCGAGAGCTTTCCATCCCCAGAGACATTCCTTCAGCCCAGCACTGAGCTATGCTGCCTCCCCTCCTTCTCCTTTAACCCTTTTTTCTCTTTCCCAGAGATTTTGCTGAACGCTGGCGCAGCTGATGGGCACTTCCAGGGACGGAACTTTCACTTTCAGTACCGCGTGCAGGCTTTTTAAAACATCCTAAAGCAGAGTGACACTTCCCTCTTTCCCATGTCACAGTCACTCCCCACATGTAGGAATGGCAGCCTGTTCAGCTAAGCTGGGCCTGCTGGGCCCAAAGGCTCCCTGGGCCACGCTGACAACTAAAAATCGCATAAATAGATTTAATAATGAGATGGATGAAACATTAAACACAGGGTGGTTAACGAAGCAAGCACTGGATTAGGAACCAGGGGAGTTGCACTCCACTGCCAGCTCTGCTATGCAACAAGGAGCCAGTCCAGCTACCCCTCTGTTCTTCCATATGTGGAAAAATAATGGAAGATATTTACCACTTTGGTGAGGGGTTTAGAGCTCTGTAGGTGAAAAGTATCCTGTAAGGACAAAGCACTAGGACAGGAACTCTGATGTCAAGATCACAGTGAAAAGGTTGTGAAAACTCAGCTTTTATAAAGATTAAAAGTCAGTGACGAGTTCAGTAACAAAACAGTAAAATTAAAGTTATTTACTTCAGCCCTGAGTCGACAGGGAAAGCACAGCTGCAGCTGCATTTTAGGACAAGAAATTAATTTATCCTTAGGCTGTGCTTTGGGAAATCTTACTGTGCCACTTCCTGTTAAGATAGTGTCCAAGAAAACACCATTAATATGGAGATCAACTAGAAAAAAAATCAGTGCACAATTTAATAGTGGATAATATAATCTCTGTATTAAATTTACTTTATAGAAGTATTTTTTTAAAGATTTGATTAACTATAAATAACTATGCTTAGAGCTCTTGCAGAGATCTAAAAGAACATCCAAGAGAGCAGACAGGTATCATTACTCACATTACCCTGGGGAACCTGAGGCACAGCAAAGGTGAGGCATTTTTTTCTATGAACCATACCAGAAGTGATGAGTTCAGAAAGCAGTTAATTCTAAATCCCTCTTCCTAACCAACATATCTCATTCTCCTTCCTAGACCCCAGTTTTATCTCTAGTGCACCCTGAAACCTTACCAAAACCAAGGAAGATTTGGGATGTGTAAGGAAGGCAGGATAGCACAGAGAGATTCTTTGTTTCAGTGATGCCACTATAGTTAAAGAACTCCCAACATTCCCATGGATACACAACTAACTGCATTAAGTAATAGATATATAGTAAAGGTAATTATACTGGAATCACACTGTGAAGGGAAATATTCTAGGTAACAAGATTAAATCTCCTCCTAATTGCCACTTCTCTAATGAAGACAGAGATAATTATCCCAACTCTTGGCAGAGTGTCAGTGTGTGAAGCCCTTTGTCAGTGCTGCTGACACTGTAGCTGTCCTAATCCTCTGCCCTTCTACCAACTGCTCCAGAGCTTCTCCCAACTGATGTTATTTTAGGAGCATCCCGGATCTTGAGTCACAGTGTGGAACACTCAGGGATCAAAAGCTCTCCCCTTACCTTGTTCCTAAACCGTCTTAGTTCAAAAGCAGGGAGGGCTGACCCAGGTGAGACGCAACCCACGGGACTGAGAGTCCTGTCCCGGGATGCCCGGGTGTGCAGGGCTGTGTCCCCCAGCCGGGAGTGCCTCGGGACCCGGGCGGGAGGCTCGAGATGCCGCCCAGGGGCTCAGCCTGGCGGCTGCACCGCGATGCCGCGCCCGTCCCTCAACCCCTTCGCCGGTCCCCCCGTGCCCCCCGAGCCCCCCTTACCTTCCTGCGGCGAGGCACGGCCGCCCCCCGCCCCGAGCAGCGCCAGCACCGCCCAGGGCAGCAGCACCGCCGGCAGCACCATGGAAGCGACTTCCCCGCCCGGACCCCGCGCCGGGAGCCCCCACCGGAGCGCGGGCGATGCCTGCGGGACGGAGCGGGCGGCTCTGCGAGGCTCCGGGGCTGCCGGAGCTGTGCCACGCACCAGACCCGCCCGGCGGGGACGGGCGGAGGAAGCGGGAGGAGGCGGCTCCTCCTCCCGCGGGCGGCTGGGGCCGGGCTGGGAGCGGGGGAGGGAGCGCTGGGGCCGGGCGGGAGGAGAGGGAACACCGGCACTGGGAGCTGGGGGGGATTGATCCCGGAGCTGCAGGGCTGTACCCGGGCTGCGGGAGCAATACCCCGGCCGTGGGACACCCGGGAAGAAACAGGCACCGAGGAAACGCGGAGGAGGAGAGGGGTCACTGTCCGGGCAGCTTCAGCCGGTGCTGGGCTGCAGCTTGGCTGACACGGGCATTTATGTGGGAAAACCAAACCAGGAGTGGATTGTAACGTTATGCACATCTCTGTTATTAAATATCATCTTCCCGCCTTCTTCCCACCTGTTGCCTCCCATTTTTCCTTGGTGAACACAAGACCTGCAGTGGTTTTGTTCCCTACACTGACTGGTTTTCTCTGGCCGTATACAGGTCTTTAAGTCTTATATTTATGTCTCTCTGGTTTTGTGCTGTGTTTTCTTGCTCTAGCCCTGATAACTTATCTAGGCATCTTTTTCTAGTTCATTCTGCCTAAACTTGAGAACAGGCAAATAATCCTGTCTTATAAAACTACACTTTTTTAACAAACATTTGCTGTAGCGTCTCTTTCACGCTGCAGTGAGTGTAAGGTTTAGATACAGGAAAACGCTTTAGAGCCTGAGGATCCACCACTGATACAGACCTTACATGAGGCCTGTCAGCAAACCAGCTCTTTAAATTAACAGAAATCACAGATATCACAGGATTTGGATTTTCAAACAAAACCAAGAAGGTGTGTTCTTAGAGGAGAAAAAATAAAGCACACTAGATGGGTCAGACTGTAGCTAATGAATATTCTCTGTGCTTCATAACAGCATCATCCCAAAAAACTCCCACTACTATTTGTTCACTGGGAATATTCTTGGGTATGTTCAAAGCACTTTTCCTTCCATTCCCTCTCCCCAAAGTAGTAATTCCCTCACAATTACCAGGCAAACAGAACGGTCCTCATGCTCAAGTGATGTGCTGCAGGCAACAACCCAAGGAAATATTAGTTCTCTCTAAAACAGTGATTTCAGGAAACTTCTTTTCCCCTAAATAAAAATAAATAATTAAAAAAAAAAAAAAAAAAGAAGAAAAAAGAAAACAGACTTTCACTTTAGATTTCTTCAGTACTTTGCAGGCCCTGATAAATCTGTAGCAGCTTCAACACTTTAAGCCAGGACCCACAGCAAAGATGTTCAGTACGGCCCCTTCAGACCTCAGACTGAGAGCTGGGACTCAAGACGGGTTTTTAAAATTGCAAGTCTCTCATTTTGAAGAAGTTAAATCTCTCCAGGCTGAAATGAAAGCGGTTTTGCACACTGGAAATCATGAATGCCTCATTGTTTGTGCCGCCGTACCCAGCCTGTCGCTGTGTGACAGCTCTGTTTGCATTCTGCAGCTCTGCCAGCCCAGCGAGCACATTTCATTTCCCCCCTCTGTGTTTGCACTGCTCTGTGCTCTCGGGCTGCAGTCGGTGCCTGTCTTTTTAAACAGAGCCAGCTGCCAGTGCAGATGTTCCATGAGTACGTGCAACACGTGCTCCAGGCGGAGCAGCAACTTCCCAAAAACTGGAAGGCTCAGAGTTCCGCTTTTTTTGTGCAGCCTCAAAACACAGCGGGGCTTCTGAGGCAGCACCAACCCCACCGAAACCTGCAGGGGAGGGGGTCTCACCCTCCCTTTTGGGATTCCAGTGCCCCTCCCAAAATCAAACAGGATTTTGCAGGAATATTCATTTGCATTCATTCAAACATTCATTCAAATATTCATTTGCAGGAATAAATGAAGAAAGTGTCTCCTCCGTTCCTTTCACCGAGCTGGTTCAATGACTCGACCTGGTCGGGAATTTCACACTTTTAAGTCACAGTGTTTGCCTGACTTGCTCGAAGCTGCGTGTCTTGTTCTGTCTCCGGAGCGCTGCGAGGGATAAAAAGCTTTCCTGTGCTCATCACAGTGACATCGCAAAGTTTGTTCCTCTATTTACTGCAGGGTGTGACAGAACATGACTCGCTTTCCCGCACGGTCTCTGCCGTGGTAACGGCAGTGAATGACACTGGAATTAAGGAAATCCCCTCCAGGCCTTTTTCCATCGGTGCAGTGACCCGGGCGGAGACAGAACACAGAACATCAAGGCCTGGGCTGGAGCTGCCCGAGAACACCCGCGGATACTGCAGCGGGAGCGGGGCAGGCGGGGGGGGAAATCCGGGATCGGGGGACACCCGGAGCCGGGAAGGGTTCCCGGTGCCGGGGCTCCAGGAGCCAGGCGGGGTCGGGAGCCGGGGGGTGGGCCCCGGTGCTGGGAGGGGGTCTGGGAGCCGAGAGGGCTCAGGGCCGGGAGGGGGGATTGTCCCGGAGCCGGGGAGGGGTCCTGGTGTCGGGGGAAGGGTCCCAGTCCCGGTGTCCGGGGGGTCCCGGCGGGGCCGGCCCTGATCCCTCTCCCCTCCCCGCCCTCCCCGAGGGGGCGGTGCAGCGCAGCCGTCGCAAAAGCGCCGCGAAAGCGCCGCCAAGCGCGGCGGCGGCGGCGGCGATGGCGGCGATGGCGGCTTAGGCCCGGTGCGGCGGGGCCGGCGCTCCCCGCCGGGGCTCCCCATGTGGCTGCAGCAGCGCCTCAAGGGGCTGCCGGGGCTGCTCTCCAGCAGCTGGGCGCGGCGCCTGCTGCTGCTGCTGGCGGTGCTGCTGGTCGCCTACTGGTACCTGCTGGCGGGGCGGGCGCGGGGCGCGGGGCGCGGGGCCGAGCCGGGCGGGGCGGCCGCGCTGTGCCTGCGGGCGGCCGAGGGCGCCTGGCGGGCTCAGACCCAGCGCGGGGATGCGCTGCCGCTGCCCGGGGACGCGGCGGGGGGCGAGGGCACGGCGGGGCCGGCGCTGGCGGGCAACGGGTGGGTGCTGCTGGATGTGGCGGCGGGGCGGCTGTGGGTGAGGCCGGCGGGGGCCGCGGCGGGCCCCGCGCTCGCCACCGAGTACCCGGCGCTGGTGCGGCTGCGGGTGCCGGGCGGGCGCGGCGAGGCGCGGGCGGCGCTGGCGGCGCTGCGGGACGGTGCGGTGCGGACGGTGCGGTGCGTTCACGTCGGGCCCGGCTCCGGGCCCGGGGACTGCGTGACGGTGCGGGAGGACGTGGTGGCCCACCGAGGCCGCCCGCACCTCTACCTGCAGCGCCTCCGCATCGCCAACCCCACCGACAGGGTGGTCGCCTTCGAGGCCGCCTCCTCGCCCCCCGCGCCCGGCGGGCGGTTCTCCAGCAGCCTGGAGAAGGCGGGGGAGCGGCAGTTCGTGCTCTCCTCGGGCCGCCTGGCGCTGCCCGGCGAAAACAAGGCGGTGCTGGTGGTGGTGGCGGCCCAGAAGCTCGCGAGCCGCCTGCAGGTCGCGCCCAAGTCGCACTTCGACGAGACGGTGCTGTCCGTGGTGCACACCTCGGAGCCCACCGAGCCCGCTCGGCTGGAGGAGACCCTCGGCAGGCTGAGGGAGGCGGCCAGGAAAGAGATGCTGGAGGTGATGCAGATGGGGGTGGAAGATCTTTTCCAGGAGCACCAGCAGACCTGGTCTGACCTGTTCATTTCAGGTGAGGAAGGTGATGGCTCAGCTTCCCCGGGGTTGGTTTAGAGAGCAGCTGAAACCTCAGGGACCTGGTTGCTGTAAGGGCTCCAGGGGCTTCTTCCTCAGGGGTTGTGGGACAGTGAAACAGTTTGGAATCCAGCATGCTTTATGAAGTGCAGGACACCTGACTGCACTAAGGAAGGGATGGAAGAACATTTCTGATCATAACTCTGGGTGTGCTGCCTTCCATGGCTTCAGGAGCTTCACTGATTTGTCAGCTGGAAATAGAGCTGACCTTTAGTGACAGTAAAAAGACAGATTTCTGCATGGGAGTTAAGGACAGTCCTTAACAGGACAAGGATGGTTTTTCCTAAGATTTCAAAGGTGTTTTTTTGTGAGATTTTAATGGCCTTGCTGCTCAAGTAATGCAGAACTTGCTATTTTATATCCAGTGGAAAGAGATGTTCCTTTGACAGATCATTCTTGCAGAGTCATGGGGACATCTGTGTGTGAGAGTAGCTTGGCTTTCCAGCTCCAAGTAGCAGAGTGATTTGTTCTTCTTAGACAAATACAAGAAAACATTTCACTTTATGGACAAAGGCTTATTAGATGTCATAAACAATTTGGTCTTCTTTTCCTCCCGGTTAATGCCTCGTTTTTCTCTTGTTCCAGGGATTGAAATGAGGAAGATCACAGATGCTCACACCCCGTCCAGCGAGACCGTCAACATGACCCTGTACTACGTGCTGTCCACCGTGCCAGCCCCCCTGCTGGACCCCCAGCTGAGTGCTGAGGACAGGGAGAGGATGGAGGGCAGCCTGAACTACGCTGACCACTGTTTCAGCGGCCACGCCACCATGCACGCCCAGAACCTGTGGCCAGCCAGGCTCACCAGCGTCCCCCAGATCCTGCAGCTCTCAGACCTGTGGAAGCTGACCCTCCAGAAACGGGGCTGCAAGGGCCTGCTGGCGGCCGGAGTGCACGGGCTCATGCAGGGCATGGTGCTGAGCTTCGGGGGGCTGCAGTTCACCGAGAACCACCTGCAGTTCCAGGCCGACCCCGACGTGCTTCACAACAGCTACTCCCTGCGGGGGATCCGTTACAACAAGGACCTGATCAACCTGGCCGTGCTGCTGGACGCCGAGGGGAAGCCCTTCCTGCACGTGTCGGTGAAGCTGCAGGAGAAGCCAGTGAGGCTGTACGCCTGCGAGGCGGGCTGCATGAACGAGCCCGTGGAGCTCACCTCGGAGGCTCGGGGTCACACCTTCCCCGTCATGGTCACCCAGCCCATCACCCCCCTGCTTTACATATCCACAGACCTGGTCCACCTGCAGGACCTGAGGCACACACTCCACCTCAAAGCTATCCTGGCTCACGAGGAGCACATGGCCAAGCAATACCCGGGCTTGCCCTTCCTCTTCTGGTTCAGTGTGGCCTCCTTAATCACTTTGTTTCACTTGTTTCTGTTCAAACTCATCTACAACGAATATTGTGGGCCTGGAGCCAAGCCTCTCTTCAGGAGTAAGGTATAAGGCTGCTGCTTTTGGCTGCTGTCCACTGATTGTTGTCAGCCTGGTGTTCTGTCAGCTGTGCCTGGGCTGGGTCTGTCTTGGACCGTGAGGATTTTCAGTCTGTCTTGCAGCAAACAAACTGTGACCTCTTCTTTTAAGGGGGAGGATTAGGGCAGGGGTTGGAACAGCAAGGCTCACAAACATCTGTCCTGAGACATTTGTAAGGCTGCAGGTGGAGGCAGACACAGCTTTCTGTCCTCTTTCCACGCATCATCGCTTGTTTCTAAGGCAGGAATGTCAGGAGATGATATTTCCTGTTCTGCAATACCAGAAAGCTTGTGAGAGCTGCTGTGCTTGTCTGAACTGCTGTGTGGAGATGTCACACCGGGTCTGAATGAGTGACATGTCACACAGCAACATCCAAAGGCAGGCTGGTTTTCTGGCTTTTGGGACTCCTGGTCCGTGTTCGTGGATTTCCAGGCACTGTGCGGTCCTCCCTCAAACCACATTTACCACCACTGTTTGAGGGAGGTGCTGAGTTGGTGTTTCTCACATTCAGACAAAATTAAGGAAAGTACTGAGTGCTTTTTACTGTGAGTTGGAGGCTCTGGCTTCAAGCTCTACTGCATCTCATTTGGGTGTAAAGAATTTAAAATTCTTGGTTAGAGTTGCCTTAGGAAACTTAGTTGCTAGTAAAAACTAGAGAATAGAAGGTGAGTTCTGCTCTTAGTACTGGGGCTTTCTGGCTATGTGTTGATACAGAGTAGAAATGCAAGACCAGACTGGATTTGCTGTGTGAGCTCCCTGTGGTGTTCAGAGGCTTCCCCTCCTAAGGGCTGAACAGAGTTAAATGTAGCTTTTGCTTAAATAAATAAATAAAAAAAAAGGAAATAAAAAGGAAATAGTTAAGTAGGTCTGTCAGAGGAGAAGTTCTAGCTTTAGATTACCCTGTTATTCCAAATGGTAAAAACAAATTCAGTTTTTGATAGCTAAGGCTGGACAGAAGGTGCTGGACTAAACTGGACAGTTGGTGTGTAAGGGGTGTTTAAGAAGAGCTGGGAATTTCCCTGTCAGCTCCCTGGCTTTGTTGTGGTGAGGACCCACTGAGGATCAAACCTGATCCTAAGCACATCTGAATACCTGCCATCCAATGAAGGAAGGAGTGGGAGGTGCTTGTGGCTGGACAAACTAACCTAGGAAGAGGTGGGATAGATATGTGTGTCAGACAACTGCAGTCACAAGCCTCTGATCATGATCCCAACCTCAGTGCAGAAGGAGGAAGGGGTTGGGAGGTGGTGTCAGTTGTTGTGCACACAGCTGGAACGTGTCCTTGGAATTATGTAATTATGTCCTTCTCTCACTGTTTGTCTCTCTGGTTGCCTTTGTCATCTCCAAGACTTGCCTTCTGCCTGTTCCCAAGTGACCTGTTGACCGTTGCTGCAGGTGACTGTCCCCGACTCTGCTCACTGAAATGCCCAGAAGCTTCACAGCCCCAGCCCAGGGCTGAGCCACCCCCCAGCCTGGACACTGCAGAGCCTGGAGCGACAGCAAACTCTGCTGCCTCGTCTTGGGTGGACCTGCTGGACAGGAAGGTGATGCACAACTTGATTCCAGAACCAGGGCAGAAGTGGGAGCCAGCTGAAGCTCAGAGCCTCTGCAGCAGAGAGAGGATGGTGTTGGAATAACCTCCTGTTCCATGAGTTGAATGGGAACATCCCTGTGTCCAAGTGGACTTAGTCCTGCTTTCAGCCTCTGTTTGCACAAGACATCTGACAATTTTGCAGCTGAGAACAAGGACCTTTTGAAAGCAACAATCTTTTTGTGCCTTGCTATGACAGGAATCTGAGACTTGGAAGGTGTGGTGATTGAAGAGTTTATGCCAGAAGTTCATGTAACAGATGTTTCCTTTTCCTTGTAAGCTGTTCAGTTCCCTAAGAGTAATCCATTTGGTGAAAATACTTGAAGATATACTAAGTTCTTTGATATTTCGATTTGGTTTTGTTTTGTTTTTCTTTTTTTTTTCTTTTTAATTCTACAGGAGAATAAAGAATGATGTTTCCCTTCAGAGAGTTAACTAGAAAACCTTAGTGTAACTTCCTTTCTGGTATACATTTTTTAATTTATTGCTTGGGGGGTGAGGGAGGATATTGATAATTTTGCCTCCACTTCAGTAACAGTCCATTGATCTGTAGATATCTAAGTGCTGGTAACAGGTTTTTCAGCCTTTATGACTGTAGAGTGCAAAATCAATGTGCTGAAATTGTTTCCTGGATTTACCCTTGGAAATGCTGATCTGCAGGTTTCCTACTCTAAGCCTACTGAGACTTTATGCATTGATTTGTTTTGGCAATGGGAAGGGAAGACATCCCACTTTCTAGTGATTTAAAGGTTGTTTGGTTTTAAAATACCAAAGCTGTTGTTTCTAAATAAATATCTTTCAGTCTAATCTGATTACTGAAGTGTGGTTGAGTTTCCTGTTGGTTTTATCTCCGTTCTCTCCTGTCCTTGCTCCCCACCCAGTTACAACAAGCAGAGCTTTATGTTCCATCTGTATCCAGCATTGACTGCAAAAGTGCTTGGATTGTGAGAGAATGCAGTGTGGGAAATAACACAGAAATGGATCTAAGCTGGAAAGAGGAATTTGGAAGGTACAACTAGAGCCAGAACCACACAGGGTTCCATTTCCCTGCTCTGTATAACGTTGTTCTCCCCTGAGGAACACAGGCCAAGCTTCAGTTTTAGGAGCACAGAAACAGTCCCAGGGAACAATCAAGCAGCAGATTTAATGGCCATCCAGCAAGTAATGACATTGGCACAGCTGGTGCTTTCAGGGGAAAGCTGGGGCAGGATTTTAATGTGGAATTTTTAGGGGGCTTACTGCCTAGTTTCAGATGAAAAACCTCCCTCAGAAAAGCAGATTTCAATGTGTGCAGCTCATCTGCAGACACTTCCACTCACTAATTGGTACAGCAGACTCACTGCCCTGCAAGGGAATAAAGACAGGGAGGCAACAGAGCCCATGGTAAATTGTACACATGTACATTGTGTCTGGAGGGAGATATTTGCTGTTCTGCTCTAACAGAACATACCAGAAGCTCCTGCTCGCTCTTCCTGCAGTTCCAGGAGCTGCTCAGCCTCTGTGGAACATCTGGCACGAAGATGATAAAAGAGTTTCCAGGGTGCTGTTTCCAGCCCCTGTGGTATCAGCAGGGGGCTGAGCCTTTTGATGTTCCCTGGCAGCACTGCCAGCAGTGTGATGGCCATGCAGTCCAAGAAAGACTATTTAGACTAGGCCTGGAAAAGATGGATAAGCAATTATTACATAAAGCATGATGGAACAAAAAAAAAAAAAAAAAA
>NW_020955299.1:1991861-2011032 GCF_003031625.1 Empidonax traillii | reverse complement strand
TTTACAGCATGAAAGAGAGCAGAAGGTTATATTTGTGAACAGAAATGCTTGAAGAACTAAACAAAATTCCATGTTTACAAGCACACAATAAACCAGGAAAGTTTAAATAGCAATTGACCATCCAAAATTTATACTTTTAGTTGTAATTCAGTGAAGATGATGGTGGCATGGAAGTTAAACAGCATCATAAAATGTTGTTTAGCTTGTAAATTCAGACACTAAGAAGAGAGCCAACTAATTAATGGGGAAAAAAAAAATTAGAATCTCCATTCTGCACCCAGTTAATCCTGCTTTCTGCTTTTGTCAGATAATAAATACAAGATGCCAGAACAGGCTTTGGTTGATCCAATTTGCAATTCAGAATGTGGCTTTTTTTCAAGGCTATTGTCTGGGTAGGAAAATACATTCTTGAGAGGCAGACAAAACAGCCAAGCATTCTGTCCTTCTGCCTTCCACATGTGTGCTCCAGGCATCCTTCACCCCAAGCAGTGCTCCACTGGAAGCCGTGGAAATCAAGGATTCTGCTGCTTGGTAATCCTGCCGTTAAACAACACATTTATTTCGGGATTTTCGAGCCCCTGGTTTGGTCTGGGTTTGTGAGATTTGTTTCCAGTCTGGGAACTTTGCTCACCGGGCTGGAGATGTTTGGGTTTTAAATAACCAGCAACAGTTCTTCAAGGGTTGGTTGGTGGACGGAAATGGGAGAGAGGATGGGAAATTCCTGGAGCAGAAGATAAAAGGGAGGAAAGAGCCAAAGGTAAGTGTTGATATCAAGTCACTGATCTCAAATGTCAGCAATGAATCACAGAATAAGCTGAATTGGAAGGGACCCACAAGGGTCATCGAATCCAGCTCTTAGCCCTGCACAGGACCATCCCCCAAGAGTCACACCCTGTGCCTGAGAGCAGAATTAGGACACTTCCTCCTGTGGCAGCAGCTCTGGAGGGCTGTAAGTGCCTGCTCTTGCTGCTTTGTCCTCAGTGGAAATGCTTTCCTCTTTTCCACGGCCGAGCTCACACTGTTCTGTCCCAGGTCTTGCTGCTTTGAGGAGTAAATGCTGCAGGAATTCTGTTCTCCCCTAGGGCTGTGCCAATGACCTCACAGAGCCAAAGAGGAAAGGGATGAAGTCTGAGTCACCCCCCTGCACCAGGTTTTCTCCATCGTCCTGGTTCTTTGTAGGGCTCCAAACACTGTCCAGTTCAAAGTGACCACTGTCTGGTTTATTGAGCAAGTCTGGTGTGCTGAGCACGGGAAACTTGATCTGGAAAAGGAGACAAGATACAGCTTTTCAGCCAGTACGAAGTGGCAGATGCCATTCACTCACAGAAAAAGTAAAAAAAAAAAAAAAAAACAAATCAGAACAAAATAAAATTTCAAGCAATCATAGAATTATACAATAGTTAAGGCTGGAGGGGCCCTCTAGAGATCAACTAATCCAACCCTGTCTGATTCTATCAGTGTCTGAATTTATCAGACACTTACTGCTCACAGATCACCAAGTGTTAAAAATATTAATTTCACATTTTCCTCCTGAGAACACCTTCGTGATGAATTTTCAAGGTGATGGAAATTCAAACAGCTGCTTCAGATAATGAGCAGCTAATTTGGAATTCTTTTTAACCAAGCTGTTGATATAGCCTGGCTCCAAGGTCCACCTAAACAGGGATTTTTTAGCAACTTGTGTATATAAAAAATTATCCCACAATTACACGAGTTTTCCACTGTCCCAGAGATAAAGGACACCATATAAAAGGGCTTGTGGAGGGGAGCCTGCAGCACCCAGGAACCAGCACCATGCTTGCAGTGCTTTTCGCTGTCTTGACTCTGGCACCTGCAGGTACGTGTCCAATTTCTGCATTAGTTTTAAAGGAAAAAGTTAATTAAAATCTAGAAACAACTTTCCTTTCTCAGAGAAAGCAGAGCGACGAAGCAGAACGAGAGACGGCGTGGGCAGCTCATGGCAGTAACCAGGGGCTGGGCTGTGCCACATCTTCAATTTTTCACTACTTTTAAACCCCAAATCCTGTTTTGTTCATCTTCCAGCCTTTGGCTGCGGGGTTCCTGCCTACCCACCTCTCGTGTCAAGAGTTGTTGGAGGGGAAAATGCCAGACCCTACAGCTGGCCCTGGCAGGTTGGTCGTTCTGTGCTTTCCCTGGGGCTGTGGGGGCTGTGCCACCCTCACCCAGCACAGCTGAACAAAATCACCTCTTTCATTTCCTTTGATGCATCTTGCCTGTCCTGAGTTAGGTTTTGTCTATTCCATCCTGATCAACCCCAAAGCTTCCAGTCTTTTTAAGAAAACTCCCCACCCCTTGCTGGCTATGCGGGTTTTCATTTCAAATCAAGTAGACTTGGCTCTTTAAGCCAAGATACCTTTAAAACCTCCAGCTCTTGGATGATGGGGAAGGATGGAAAGCTTTCCTGTGGCCAGGAGTTGGAAACTGGTTGCTCCAAAGCCTTCCACCATCTTCCAGCAGCGAGTTGTGTGCTGGGTGCAGGAATAAAGTGCCAGAATGAAAAATCAGTGACAAAAATCTGAGCCTCACTGGGTTCCTTCATCCCAGGCCTCCCTGCAATACTATTCCAGTGGCAAGTGGCGTCATACCTGTGGAGGAACCCTCATTGCAACCAACTGGGTGCTGACAGCTGCCCACTGCATCAGGTAAGGAATGTCTGCACCCAGGTGAGCAGACAGAGCTGGAGCAAAACCACATCAATTCCAGTTCCCCCTTCCTCAGTTAAGGGCTCTGAGTTTCAGATCATACATTTTGATTATTACCAATAAATCAGAAGAAGAATGACATTTTCATTTTCTTAAAATGGAAGTAAAAGGCAAAACCCCCTCATAATAATATTCTGATTCAGTTACCGATATTATATACTCTTAATTAGCTGTAAATAATTACAGACATCCTGATGTTTTCAAGTTGCTATTAAAATCCAGCCTGTGTTGCCTGTTTCTGTAACATATATATCAGTGGGATTCACAGATTAACTAATCAGTCCACTCCCATAGGAAATAATCACAAGTGTTTTGAATACATCAGTCATTTTTAGTAAACTCTTCATGTTATGGGACAGTATAACAATAAAATGACCAGGTACAGCTCTGTCCTTTCACCATCAAAACTGTTTCTCTGTTTTGCTTTGGGAGCATGTGGTTATTGGAAAACTCTGTTGTAGAAAATGCCCTAATATGAAATATGAAGGATTGGCTGAATGTTATTATTATAAATTCTGCCTGATATATCTGTCACATAGTTGTTTATTAGTGAAGCTGTTTATGGCTGTCAAAAAAAGCCCAAACTGTTTATGGTATTGAAGAATATGAGCTGAATCCTGCCAAGACTGGAGGCACCTTCAGTTTGTTAATGAAGCCTCGAGCAGGAGCTGACAGGATGGCTCAGAGATGAAATTATTATTAAGCCTAGAAGGGTGATTAACAAATCACTGGCTCGGCTCCAGGCACTCCAGGGGAGATTACAGTCAGGGATATTCTCCTGGAGTCTCTCAGGTGGCAAAGCTGCAGCAGCCTGAGCAGCAGCTGCATCACTGAGTGTTGATCCTTTCCCTGCCCAGCTCTTCTCGGACATACCGAGTGTTTCTCGGGAAGTACAACCTGGCAGCTGAGGAGAAAGGATCCATTGCAGCTTCTCCTGAGAAGATCATTGTCCATGAGAACTGGGATTCAGAGAGCGTTGCCAATGGGTAAGTTGGTGGCAGGAATTTTGACAGTTTTTAGACACAGGGCAAAAATCAAACTGCCTGGATCTCACCCACCCAGAGCCTCCTGTTACACCTCGCAGTGGTGCTCCTAAAAGTTTGCTCATAGATGAGAGTTGAGCCTCCAGTTTATACTTTTCCCCACTCAAGACAATACAAAGCAAATAACAATATTAATTGTTGATTGATTAACTGAGTTTTCAGGTACCACTTCACATGCCCATGCTTGGGTGAGAAGTTCTGTGCAATGATATCATTTTTACAGTAGAAAGGGAGCAAAGTGGTTTATACAACACTCTTTGGAGCCCTCCTACAAACACCCCAGACACAGTATTATTGATCAGTGGCATTAATATCTGTGATATCTGATAATTACTATTCTTGCTGGAGGACCCCCATGCCCTGCTGCAGGGCAAAGCATCAGCAGAGAAATCCCCTCAGTTCCAGGTCTATGGGGTGAGTCCTAACACATGCTTGGTTTGGGTGGAAAAAAACCCTATTAAAGACAATTTTTCCAGCAGGAAGGTGGACAGTTGTGCAGGAAATATCCCTCCAGTCTGGGCTATGTTCTGGAAATATCCAAAAATGGATTTCCCCATTGCTTTAGGGGTGCAGGCATCTTTACTGCCCATTCACCGACCTCCTTGCTCCCTTTCTTCTCTTTGGAACAGGCCAGGCGCTGTGTAATAACTAAATATTCCTGCTATTGTGTCTTGATCCATTTGCAAACCTTTTTCCCCCTCCCTTTTCTCTCCTCCCCCGCTCTCAAACACGTGTGTGCGAGCGCAGGTACGACATTGCTCTGATCAAACTCTCCGAGCACGTCCCCCTGAGCGACCAGATCCAGCTGGCCTGCCTGCCCCCTGCCCAGAGCATCCTGGCCTCCAACACTGCCTGCTACGTCACAGGCTGGGGGAGACTGCAGAGTGAGTGCCTCTACATTGCCAAAACTCTGGAATTAAAAAAAAAAATCAACTTTCAGAAGCGCCTTCTCCTCTGAGATTGGCAAAAAGGCTGTCGATGGTGCTGGAGATCCCCTCAGACTCAGTGTGGTGAGGTAGTTTATCGGAGTAGACCCCACTTTGCTCACACAATATGATTTTTTTCCCCTGCCTTTCAAGTTTGTTTTGCTTGGGACAGGGCTGGTGATGCACCAGAGGGGCCTTTGCTGAGCTTTTAGGAGCTACTGTAACACAAATGTTAAGTGTGCAGATGGGAGCTTTTGCTATTCCCAACACACCTGCTGAGTGTCTGAAAAGACACCTGAGGGAACAGATGTGAAGTGGGGAAAATCTCAGAGACTTCAGCAGAAGTGTCAGGAGGAAACCTCAGAGACTTCAGCTCAGCTCAGGAGGCAATTCCTAGAGGGATAAGTAAGTTGCAAACTCCTGAACAAAGAGCAGCCCTTTATTTCTTTAACAGTGAGACATTTTTTAATGGAATGCAAATTTTGAGTAAGTTAAGGACTTTTTTTTTTTTTTTTTTTCCCTAAATGAAAGAATGGAGCTAAGAAATGGATTATACAGTTTTCCCTTTAATTCAACCCCTGTGGAGTGTCTTACCTGGAGGGATGGGATCCTGGGGGAAACTAAACAGTGCAGTTTGCTCTTGCTTCAGTGCCAGGTGATATCCTGACTCCTCTGTTTCTGCTCATTCCCAGCAAATGGGCCTCTTCCTGATGACCTGCAGCAAGGCCTTCTGCTGGTGGTGGATTATGAGACCTGTTCCCAGCCTTCCTGGTGGGGAAAGACAGTGAAACCCACCATGGTCTGTGCTGGTGGGGATGGAATCATCTCCAGCTGCAACGTGAGTCCAGAGAACACCCTGCTCCGGGTGTTCAGACACAAACAGGCCTGATGGGAGGGAAAGTTTAAAAAAAACACAACCCACAGAGGAGCTGTTCACACTACAACTGCCACTGACTGTGTTCCCCTTCCTCCCAGGGGGACTCTGGTGGCCCACTGAACTGCCAAGGGGCTGATGGCAGGTGGGAGGTGCACGGCATCGTCAGCTTTGGCTCTTCCCTGGGCTGCAACTACTACCACAAGCCCTCTGTCTTCACCAGGGTCTCTGCCTACAACAGCTGGATCGAGCAGGTGAGGCTCTGGGTGCTCCTGGAGGACTGGCACACTTGGATTTGCTGAGGTTATCTCTGACTGGGATTTCTGCCCCCTGCTCAGCCAGCTGGATCACTGTTGGCTCAGCCCTAACCGGCCAAAAGTATCCTCTTCTTAAATAGTTCTCCAAATTACTGTCACTTTTAATTAAGTCTTGATAGTGGGAATGCATTTTCCCTGTATCCTAGAGCTGTATTTGTAGACATAAAGATTTTACTGTAGATTTCAGAAGTGATTACACAAATTTGCCTTCACCAATACACTGATTGTTGCAGTTGCATCCTGGAAGGCAGCACGTGCTCTTTAAGTCCGGAATATCAAGTGTTTTTAAATATTATATAAAATTTGAGAACAGTAATCCTATTCAGTTATTTAAATCCTGCATCTTGGATGCAATACACACTATTCACAAATTCCTGTGTCTCGTGATCTGATTTTTCACTTGGTTTACATTTTTTATAGGTTATGGCAAACAACTAATCCAAGGAGAACTGGATGAGAGACACCCAGAAGGGAAACAGTTTGAATAAAGTCATAATCATGGCACCTTTGATCACAAAGAACCGGCAAATGACGCTTTTAACAACACCAGAATTAAACCCGACGGTAACGCAATAAACAGGATTTTTTGCAAGACGAAAACAAAACGTGTGTCCCTGTCACTCCTTCCTGAGCACTGGCAATCCAAATGTATTTCTATTTGGGGATAACGCTGGTGAATTTTCACAGCCTGTCCCTGCAGAGGGTGGGCAGTGGGAAGAGTCAGAGCATCCCCAAGCAGAGGGAGGGGGGAAGGGAGGCTCTGCAGGGCTGGAGGCAGGAGAGACCTGGGGGACCCCCGAGGCTCCAAGAGGGACTCTCCAGAGCCAGAGCGACAATGCCCAGCGGGAAAGGAGCACAGGGGCCAGCAGGTCCATGCAGGTGAGTGTGGGGTCACTGCCAAAGGCTTTTGGAGATGTTTGAACAGCCTGGGATCTCGGGATTTAGGAAGGAGAAGGGCAGGATCCAGCCGTGAGCACAGACCTGCCTCCTCCACGGCCCTGTCGTTCGTTTTGAAGTCATTCAGGTACCAGTGAAGAGCTGGGAATGGTCACAGTCGGTCCCCATACAGGGGATTTTTTTGCAAAGCACGAGCAGCACCATCACTTTTAGCCTGGTGTTAAATTAAAGCCCCTATTTGTATCTCTCTCATTGTAATAGGCAGCATAAAATCAAGGTGGAATTGTGTTTTTCTTCTCCCCCCAGCATCTATTTAAGAGTAAAACAAATAATGAGACTAAATAAGAGTAAAACAAATGATTAAAAACAGAGGGCAAGTGACCCAAAGGTAAGGAGTAAATAGAGTAAGGAAAAGGTTGGAAGATGATTGTGAAAAAAGAAATGCTCAGGGATACATTTTCTGGGCTTGCAGTTCCATTCGGTCAGACATTTTGCTGTCATCACCTTTGGACTGAAAAGACATATATATTCTATTAAATTAATAAGAGAAAACAAGGCTGTATGTCATTTTTGCGGATGGCACTTTTATTATTTTTTTCCTAGTTTACAACCACTGACCACTATTCTGCTGTGGGGAGCCCAGCAGGAACTTATTTTACCTAAAACCAGCGTCTGATGAGAAATAATAGGATTTATTGGGTTTTATTTTCCTTGTAAAAAGTGGGATTTCATCTATCTGAAAGAGCAGGAGATCTGAGGAGGTTTTCTTTCAATCACCTTTACCACGAGGACGTTTGTTCTTTATCAGTGGAAATAAGAGTTGCCCAGTTTTTCAGGAGTCACCAGCTCCAGCACAACATCCTGAGTTGTTTTCGTGAGTATCACTAGTGTAAGATTGTAAATGGTGGACTAACAGTTCTCAAAATCAAAATCATTAGGGGTTGCTTTGCTGTGTGGAGCACGGATGTCAATTGTGTGCGGTGAAAGATAGACAGAGAGGTAATCACGAAGCTCAAACAGTAAAAATTAGATGTGCTGATGCTTCAGTAAAAACTGAAACAAAATTGAAAGTGATTTATTTCCCTTCCGAAATGTTTAGACAATATCACGAGAACAACTGAGCTCATTTGAACATGTCACCAGAAATTATTCATCATCTGGAAATGCCTATTAGAAACAAATTCTCAGATTTTGATTAAAAAAGTTCAACAGTTCCACTTTCACTGGAATAATTAGCTCATCTTTTCATGGCCTTCCTTAAGAAATACCACAGAGAATAAGACCTACAGCAAACTATTATATTGTCCATCATACAGAAAATCCATATAATTCCATTCATGTGATTCTGCAGCTCAAGGAAACAGTCTCTTTACTACACTTTTTCTTTGAAAATTAATGTCAGGCGGAACAAAATATACTAAAATATGTTTTTCCAAAGGATTCAGCTAAAGCAAACTCCTTGTACTTTGTAAAATATCACTGCTTGATCCAGTTATGGATTCAGGAGCTCCAAGAAACACTCCAGGGATCAGGCAACACCACTGTTGGATTTTTAATATTTTTTTTTAAATTCTTTTTTTTTTTTTTAGATGTTTTCCCTCCTCCAGTGCCGGTGGTAGAAAAACAGTTCAAAGGATTTTGGCAGTGTGCACAGTCTCCCTCTGCAGCCTCCTCGGAGCCATCTCTTTTGATTTGAGCAGCAGCTTGGAAAGGTGGAGGAGCACGGGGAGAGCCCTTCGGGAATTCACCTCCTGCGAAAACCTTTGGGCTGCTCAGCTCATCTCCCTCCTGCAGGAAGAAAGGCACAGCTGGCAGGAAAGGCACTCGTTCCCAGCAGCAGGCACGAGGAATGGATCAGCCCGTGCTCAGCTCTTGGGGGATTTAAACTCCCTCTGCACAGCAAGGGAAGCAGAGCTGTACTGTGAGAGCTGCCAGTGCAAGGAGGAGAAAATCTCCATTTGTAGGTTTTACAGCGTCGATTTGAGACACAAGTTAAACGTCTCAGGGGACGCTGAGGCCGGGCAGGTTCTGTCCAGAGCGATCTCTGAACTGCTGGAACGTTTCAGGAGCTCCCACGAAGACCTCAAAGCCACGAGACACAACCCTGACTGGGCAGCTTTTAAACTCATCCTCCAAACGAGAGAAGCCGTGCTCAGAGCTCAGGCAGTGCCGGAGCACCCGAGCCTTCAATCAGCACTGCCTCAGCTCTTTGCCACCCTGAGCTATGCCATTGTCTCCTCAGAGACTGCTCACAGGTGCTGGGTGGATAATGCCAATCTCTCACTTCATTTCGCCCATCAGGAAGGAATCTCTTTGTTCTCCCCTGACTTTGTGTCCCTGGGAGCCTTGGGAAGGGGACTGCTCTTTGCACAGAGCTGTCTGCTGCAGGAGGGACAGCAAAAGCTCAGCAAGAAATCTCAGGAAATCCTCTCCACCATGAGCCTGAAGATCAGCCTGGTAGTGGTAGCCTGCCTCATTTACCCCATCGTCCTCCTGTCCTTCAAACAAATGACAGACTGGATCCACAGCTATGCCAGGAACCTCAAGGAGAAGACAGAGGACTTGAAAAGGGAGAGGAGGTTGGCTGAGGACCTCCTGCACCAGATGCTGCCCAAGTCTGTGGCCAAGCAGCTCAGAAAATGCCAAAAAGTCGAGGCAGAAAACTATGACCAGGTTAGCAAATAGAGAGGGTGCTGACACCCAGGGCAGGAGAGTACTCACCTGAAACAGCACCTACCTTGGCACTGGTTTGAGGAATCTTTTGCACTCATGGTTGAGTGTGGATGGAAATCCAGATATTCCCAATGGAAGGAGCTGTGCATTTTGCTGTGACTGGGGCTGGGGGGGAAGAAAGAGATGCTCAGATGTCCAGGAGTGTAGCTTTAGATGTCAATGATCCTGTTCCATCTTCCTTCCCTGAGGGGCAGCCAGCACCACAGGACCACGAGCACAGAGGAGCTCCCTTCTTGTAAAATGGGAAAAATAACAACAACAACAAAATTGCTGCTGTCAATGCTGAGTTGTTCAGCAGCTGTGCTGCCCAGCCCACAGCCCAAATCCTCAGGCTACAGCACTTCCAATTCTGTTCACTCCTTTTTCACAGACACTCCCTTACTTTCAGCCGTGCAAAGCAATAATAAATGTTTGCATTTCATCTGTAGGTGTCATTATCAAAACAACAACCCGTAATTGCACAATTAATTATAATTCACAAGAGTCATGACATCAAAAGTAGCTGAACCGAGGCAGGGAGTGAAAAGGTGGCTGTTCTGGATTAATTGGTATTAGCAAGGATGATTTGGGCTTAAACACTGACACAGTTCAGACAACACAGAGAAGAAACACTTCATTCTCTGTCAACAACTATAACATATTTGCCTTCTTCAGTTATTATGGTTTCTCTTGTTCTTTCTTTTATAAATTTGACTTATCTTAAGAAGTAAATTTCTCTCTAAATTACTTGATCATAACAATGTCAAACATCAATAGAAGAGACACAAACCCCAGTTAATATTTCCTAATTCAGCAAGAGCAGAGACAGCAGATGAGATTTTATTTCAGTTTGTTTGGGTACGCAATTTTGATCCCTATCACAGTTTAAATCACTTTAAAAGAAAAGTGAAACCCTCCTTCTATAAGAAGTCTGTTGATCACTGCTCAGAAGATTGAAAGCATTTGACTTTCCATCTCCCATCTAGCGTGAGGTACTCAGAGAAGTGCAGGTGATAAGAATAATTTTATCTGTCAAAGTAATGGAGAACATTCAGAACCAGAGCATGTTAATTTAGGATGTTATGTACTGAGCTGTGCAAGGCTGGCTCTACGTGCAGCAAATCCCCAAACTCTCTGCCCCTGTTGCCTGGAGCCCTTGGCTTCCCACTCTCCTTCTCCCCGTGACAGGTGACCATCTTTTTCTCGGACATCGTGGGGTTCACCAGCATTGCAGCCTCCTGCACCCCCCTGCAAGTGGTGGAGATGCTCAACAACCTGTACGTCTGCTTTGACACCAGGATCGAGTCCTACGACGTGTACAAGGTGGGTACAGACCCACGGACGAGGACTCTGGAGGCTGCTGAGACCTTTCTTACTCTGTTCCCTGGTGAATATCAAACACCCCAGGCCACAATCCATGAAATCCAAGTCCTGCAGGGCCACGGCCGAGACAGATTTTACTCCGATTTCCTTTTGAAAGGGAAGTTCGGTGTCTGCCCTTGGTGACGTGTGCCCCTTCCCCTCAGGTGGAAACCATTGGGGATGCCTACATGGTGGTGAGCGGCCTGCCAGAGAGGAATGGCACCAGACATGCTGATGAGATTGCCAAGATGTCCCTGGATCTGGTGGCCGCCGTGCGCCAGGTGCTGATCCCTCACATGCCCACAGGCAGGCTGGAGCTGCGGGCTGGGATACACACAGGTACACGGGGCAGGGGAGGGCAGGAGGAACAGAGAGTAGGATAAGCTCTAATCGTGTAAGGAGAAAGGAATTCTGCTCCTCTGGATGAGCCATGGGAGCTCAGGGTGAGTGTTTCTCCTGGTGCCAGCAGGAACGAGTGGGGTGAAATGAGTTCTGACTGTAACAGTGTGGAAAGGGCTGGGAAAAGATTTTGTACTGGGGAAGTACATCTTCCCTAATACCAGCACCAATTAGCACAGCTAATGAAATCATGACTTCTCTCCTTAAGTAAATACTGTACAGCCAGACTCCAGATGCACTGAGTGTTCCCAGTTCCCCTGAGGGCTCCCTGAGTGTCCAGAGTGACCAGCAAAGGTCTCTACGTTTGACACCCCTGTGCGTTTTTCCCCACATTTTTCTTGCTGGGCTCTCTCTCTGCCTCATGTCTTCTCAGGACCCTGCGTGGCTGGAGTTGTGGGGTACAAAATGCCTCGTTACTGCCTCTTTGGGGACACTGTGAACACGGCCTCCCGCATGGAATCCACCAGCCTGCGTAAGTGCCTGGGTCGGGATCTATCCCTCACCACCGGTCAGCCTCCCACCTGCACTCTGCCTCTCTAAAATACTGCTCTGGAAGGAAAAATCCTAACAACCCCTGGCATTTGGCATGGTCAGGAGTGAAATAAGGTCTGTGCAGGAGGGGGAGTGTTCTCTGGGCACATACCAGGCCAGAGAAGTAATTACCATCAACCTAAAGAACCAACCTGCCATCCCCACTGTCCCTGTAGATACAACAGTTATCAAATAAGCAAGAGAAATCCTCATAGATTCAGGTGGAGTCACATCCCTTATGGCAAAAGAGGAGGTGGAAACACTGGGCTGATGAATGCAGGAGGTCTCTGGGATGAGGGGAATCATTCACTTCTGCTCTGTTCTGGGTCCCAGCACAGAAGATCCACATCAGCTCTGCTACGTACGAAGCCCTGCTCGCAGATGATGCCTATGAAATTGAGCTGAGAGGAGAAATTGAAGTCAAGGTAACAGCTTTTCTGTAACTTTACAACAGCAAAGGCATTTAAGGGATAGGAAGGAGATGATAGATTTGGCCATTGCTCTTTTGTGAATCGAAAGTCAAATTTTAATCACGTCCCCAAGGTTATTTTGCTAGTTCAGTTGGAAGTGGCTGCACATTGCTCCTCGTGATGGATGAAAAAGTGTCACTGTGTGCTTAGAAATCCAGCTGCTGTGTCTGCACTTGCAGGGAACCACATGAGCATGGCCAAAAGTGTCAGGTAGGGCTCAGTTACAGGCACGTGGGTTTAAAGCTGATTTTAAACCTTTAACAAGACTGCCAGAAAGGCCAGCAAGGCCTTCCTCTGGACTGAAAGGATTCTCACCACCCAAACTGCATATAAACTACAGTTCTTTCCCCAAGGAGCAGCCACTTATGAGAGGAGGGGAGATAACAAATGCACTACAGGGAGCAGCCCCCGCTCTGCTTCACATCCCATGGAAACACTTGTTTTCTGCTCTCTCCATTTCCCTTTCCAGGGCAAAGGGAAAATGAAAACCTACTGGCTTCTTGGTAACAAGAACTACAGTGTCCAGAACGACAGCCTGGTGTGCCACTGGAATCCAGCAGTCTCCAAGAAAAAGAAGATGGAAAGCAGCCAGGGATCTGTCCAACAGGTAAGGAGGTGGATTTTGGCAGGGTGAGACTTCCTAGGTACCAAGGCACCGGTCTGAGGGCTGGGACGTGGGGAATTGCACCTTTGCCCTGCAGGCAGAGGGCTCTGCTGTGTGCAGATACAGCTCTAATGTGTGGGTTTGGCTGTCAACAGCCTGGTGTGGGAGCAGCACTGGCTGCACAGAGCCCTGCCCTGTCCTGGGATGAGCTGAGCACAGACACTCCCTCCCAGAGGAGCTCCAGACCAGCTTGGAGCCCTGAGAGTGCCACCCGTGGAGTGAGCCAGAAGCAGAGGAACACCTTTCAGCACAGTTCCCAGCAGAGCCTCCAGGAGAACCTCCCTGCTCTGGGCTCACCTGCTCCAGGGGAAGGTGACCAAAGTGCCAATTTAGAGCAAGGAGCACGTGGTATTAAAGCAACATGGAAAAATGAGCTGCTTCCAGGTTCTGTAGCTGAGATGTGACAGGATAAGAAGCGATTGGATTGCCCCTCTTTAAATAACGTTGCCTTTCTGTTCCCAGCCACAAGTGATATTTTTAACTGGTATGTTAAATGGGAACCTAAAACACCAACAGAAATTCAGGAAGGTGTCACTGAACAAGGAGAAGCTACAGAAGTGCAGGTGGAGTTCCATCAGGAGCAAGAGTGGTAGGTACAAGATGTACAGCAATGGGACTCCTTTCATTTGAGTAAAGCTATTTTAGATTTATATTTCTAAGTGAGGCAGATTCCACAATCCATCAAGGTCCAGACATAGTGAGGGCATTTTCAGCCCCTGAGGCAGCTTATTCCAAGCTGGTCTGTCCAGCCCTCCAGGGAACTCCTGCTTACAAGATGTAACTGCAGATAACAAGAGATGGAGTAACAAAACCGATGAAAGAGAAGTCAGTAACTTTTCAATCATTGTTTCAGAGGTACAGATGAAGTGAGAACAACATTAAGTTACTTCTATTAATTCTGTGCAGCACTTTGTCTTTCCAGCTCTTCACTACAGAGGAACATCCTCTCCATAGGTGTATTTTCCCCTTGTCAATCACCAAGGGGTTGGTGGTGAGGCAAAGGGGCAGTCCAGCTGTATGGAAGATTTTAGAAGGACAAGCTGTTTCTCCCACCAAATTGCAATTTGCTTCCCTTTCATTGCTGGAGGAAAAGAATCTCTGAAGTGATGATCAGAGGACAGTAAATTCCTCTTCTGTGACTCAGAGGAATCAAAGCAAACTGAATTGTTTCCTTATGTTGGCAATTAGTAACTCTGCACAGAGTTCAGTTCGTGTGTAAGAGGGCTGCACGTATCATTAACCCCATCCTGGCAGTCACTCCTTTGAGCAGTTTCAGAGTGAGGGAACCATTCTGATGGTTCCTCTCCCAGCTGACAGCTTCATGTAGAGCATCCTACTGCATAAGGGAGAGACTTAGCAGATTAAAGGTTTTTCTACAGGAACCAGGCAGCGCTTACTGTTTGCAAAGGCAACACAAAGATAAGTATTTAAGAGGAAGTCGAGCTTGAAAAGCTGTAATTGGTCTTTGTTTTTCATAATTTATTTTTTATTCTAAAATAAAGTAGCTTTATGAGCTGACCAGGGTGTCTCTTTGTCACTCAATTGGCTGAAAAACCTCACCTAAGCTGTCTCCTCACAGAATGAAAACCTAGAGCTGCTCCTTTCAGTCAGCTCAGAGAAAGTGGTTGCAGGAGGAGTGTCTGTGTGGCTCCAACTCAGCCTGAGGTGGGGAGGGCAACCTGCCCTCAGGGGCTGGGATCTCTGAGGGTCAGCTGAAGAACTGCTTGGTCTTGTGAGTAAATAAGTCAAAATTGGAGGCTGAAATATTCACAATAAATGTAAATGTGTATTTCTACGTGAGAAAGAATGGGACACAGAACTCCACTGCTTGAAGATGGTGGTGCTGGAAGTGTGTGGAAGCTGCACCACCCAGAGTTAAACAAACACACAGTCCCATGTGCTCAAACCCACATTTATAAATCTTGGTTTATGCCCAGTATTGACCATGAAAGGCTGGAATCTTTTCATCTGGTTCCTGTCAGCACCGAGCAAGTGGGATCAAATGTGGAAAAAAAACCCAGGAGGGGAGAGACAGAAATGAATGTGGTTGAATAGCCATGACTTTCAAGTCAGAGCAGGAAAATGCCTCAGGTGCAGATGTCCCCCCGCAGCCAGGCATTAAAGGGACCCCACGGGGAGAGGGACAGGGACAGCTGGGACCACGGGGCAGCTCAGAGCCACAGCAGCCCCTCTGTGCCTCTAATTGTTATGAAAATCCTGGGTCAAGATCAGAGGCAAATTATTTGCATGGAAAATTGAGCCTGTTCTGATCTTTGTCTCTTCAGAGGCTTCAGTGTGGGTTTCTAATTTAGAAAATAGCAGAAAATGGCCCTGTGTGCTTGATGGAGGGCAATTAGTGTTCATTAACAAAACATGCTTTGGTTCAACTCGGAGCAGTCCCTCTCCAGAGGGGAGAGGGGAAGGGATGAGCTGCTTTCTGTGCTTGGGGCTGATGCTTTGATATGGTGGCTTGGTTTCCAAAGATTTTGGGGTTGTCTGTGCCTAACATACAGCAACTCTTGGCCTGGGTGAGGGCTGGGGCTGTACCAGGTTGGCTGGCACCATGGAATTGAAAACCTGGCTCTGGATCAGACTAAAACAAAGTCTCGAGTTTCTGATGGGTCAGTGGATATCAGTGCAGCCAAAGGCACGGAGATGTACCCTTGGTTAGACAAGTCCTGCAGGGATAAGAGCAGTTTCCAGCTCTGAGTTTGACAGATAGGTTCTCCACAGCCTTCCCCAGTGTCACTCCAATTAAACCTCATTTTCAGGAAGGTCTTGTGGGTTATTTCAGCCACGCTGCACCAGCCGTGTCTCTGAGTGACATGGGATGCAAAATGTGTAAAAAGAGCTGTCCCGGTCCTTTCAGCAAACAGAGAAACAAGAGTCTGGTCCCCCTCAGGCTGTTCCCGGCTGGATCCTCCCGAGGGAACATCCAGCATTTCCCAGACCAGGCGCCAGGTGTCGGTGCAGGCCGATCACTGCAGCATTCCCAGCCCTCGCAGCATCCCTCGGGCCGCTGGGATAACAGCGGGCTGTGCTCACACAGACAGGAGCAGGGACAGGAGGAGAAGGGAATGTCACTGAGCTGCCACAGCATTGACCCCTCCAGATGGAGAAGGAAAGAGGAGCTAAAAGGGCAAAACGAGCCTTTGAAGACAAGACATTGATGGGAACATGCCCTTGAAACCAGAGAGCAGGGAAGAAGGGAGGCAGATTAGTGGGATGAAATAGAAAACAGCACATGCTCTGGAGTATTTGTCAGCTGGTAGCTGGTCCTTGTTCCCAAACCCACTCTGGCAATGACTGTTCCCTACTCTCACGTATTTCAGGATAGCTGGAATGATCTTTAGGGCGCAGGTGCAGAAAAGGAAGCCAAAAAAGTACTCAGGGCCAAGCACTTGTCTTGGTGAACATCTTGTTCAATGACCACTTTAATTTATTCCACGATTAGTCAGGTAATAGTGAGTTATCAAACCTGTGGGCTCTGCACGGCTTCTCAGGGTGTTAAGGAGTTTGTTACTCAAGATGTGACAAAATGAGAGGGGTGTGGGAAGCTGGAAACAATAACAGTTCGCTGAAATCAGTTTGACAAAGTTCTGGCTGGTAACATTTTAAAGATCTCAGTTGATTCTGCCAGACAAGAGAACAAATCCAGCCCATTCAAGTGTTCTCCCAGAATGGAGAAGTCATGTCCCCAAAGTCCCTTTGTCCTTCTACCACCAACTGGTGTGGTCCCAGCACACACAGCCCTGCTGCCACTTCTGTTCTCATCCATGAGAGCCCAGCTGGAGCCAGGGGTTTGGCCTTTGGAGTATCCAGTAACACTTTGCACTCACTTTATGTGAGCCAACAGTATTTTTAGTGCTCAGCTGAACGGCGGCAAGCTGGGCACTGCCCTGGCCAACAGCTTTCCCTCCTGCAGGGGCTGGGCCACTTCACAGTGACCCTGGCACACCCTGGGCTATGAGCCCTGGGGCTGCTGTTCTTTGCCTCATGTGCCTCCTTGCAGTTCTGCCCAGAAAAGGTTCCATGGGCAATTCAGGCCTGGATCTGGTGAGATCCCCAAGGTTTTTTTTGTGCCTTTTCCTATTTATGCTTTAAGATGTGGTGCACTGGAGACTGCAGGGAGTGCATTAGCTGATCAGCTGACCTGCAGGTACAAGGAGCTGCTTAATTAGCTGATTTAAAGGAACATAAGGGATGTGTGTGTCACTCCCAAGAGAGAAGCATAAAGACAGCAGCTGCCTGAAAACAATTTTTCTTTTCCTGTTTGGAGAGTTCTTTAAAAACGTATCTTTTTATACTCTGCTAATTAAAAACAGCAGTTCAGGCTTGCATTGAGCTCAGTACAAGGGCTCACATATTCACATTCATGGAAACAGAAAAGAGCAGGAGCATAAAAAAAGCCCAGTGATTTTGTGGAGTTTGTATTCCTTGTCCTCATCTCACAGTAATTCCCATTTCCTCTGTAAGTACTTTTGTTCTCCAAGCAGGTCACTGCTGCACGGGCCCTTCAAGGACAGCACAGCCAGACAGGAACTGATTTCACTGTGGGATTAGAACCAGTTTTAACTCCTAGGCCAGTGCTCACCCAGTCAGACCCCAAAAAAGAGAGGATGGTGATCAAACAATTGTCCTGGGCAAACCAGGGGACACCAAGTCCATTCACTGCACTTTTGGATCTCATATCAGGCTGCAGCCAGTCCAGAAAACAACAAGTTCTTCCTATTGTGAAGTCCTTGCAATACAGAACAACTCATGGAGATTGGACCAGACCCACAAAGCTTTGTGATGTGCAGCACCTCAGTGTCTGCCTCTGGAACCTTCCTGCCCCTGCCCACCTCAGTGTGGGTCTGACAGTGGCAGCAGCTCCTGGCACAGCTCCTGCTCCCTCCCAGGCCTTTCTGTGCACCCCCAGGACGAGGGACTTTGTTTTTAAACTCTCAAGAACATGCACAAGGCAGGGAGAGAGTCAGAACCTATTTCAGGAAGGTGTTTGTGGCAACCAGGTTAAAATTAGACCGTTTGTTCCTAAAAAGACTGTGTAGGACGACAAGGGTTTGGCAAGAGGCTCTTCAGCGGGGAATGTGACACAGGAAGCGTTTACACTGCTGGCAGTGATGTCACCCTGCTGCCCAGCGTGGCAGGGCCCTGGGAAGCTCTGGGATGGGGCACTGGAACTTGTTCAAGCCACTCTGTATCTGTGGGCAGCTGAGAGAGGAGCAGGGCGCGAGGCAGACGTGTCGACAGCTCCCGCCGCCCGGCGCTCCCCGATAAGGGAATCTGGAGCCAGGGCAAAACTGGGAGTCTTGCACTATTTATGAGGGGCTCTTCAGCCTCCTCATCCTGTCATGTTCCCCACCCTCCTCTTGCTGCTCCAGGAATTCCTGCCTTCTGAGCTTTCTGCCTTCCACAGGTGGCCCACCAGCACTTGGGCTTCTCAGCCTTGGGAACAGATTGGTGGGCGAGGGGCATAAAAGCTCAGCCTGGAGGGACAGCAGGTTTTGTTGCCTCAGGGAAGGGACCTGCTTTGATGCTCAGTGAAGGGACACCAAGTCAAGCTCTCAGAGATCCGTCCTGAGGTTTAAAGTACAGTAGTTTAACGATTAGGGATGTGCAAAAAATAGCCCAGGAAAGCCACGCAGTGTTACAGTTGGGAGGGATAGAAGTGTTCAGTGCAGGCTTTCTCCTCCAGTGGAAGCTTCCTGGTCATAAGGCAATTATATATATTTATTTATATTTATTGATTGATTGATTTATATTAAAATATATATAAATATTTTTATATATAAATATATACAATATATATGTAAATATATAAAAATAATTTTTATATATATTTATTTATTTATATGTATTTAGTACCTGCAAAAGCTCTCATTCATTCTTGCCTCTATGGCTGCAAAGCTGCACAGACCTGATTCATTCCACAGAGGAGCATCACAAACATTCTGTGCAGGGGAGAAATACAGAGACAAACACTTGTTTAGACAGCAGGCAAGATCCTCAAAATGATGCACATTTTCACTTCTCAATCCAATACTTAAATATACTTACACTGGCCCATCCTGTCCCCTATACAATCACAGAATAACAGACCTAAAAGCAGCTGAGTCTCAGTTTAAATCATCCTGCTCTCAACCACTGACACAAGGAAACAAGGAGAGAGATGCACAGAGAGAGAAATGTGCTCCAGCAGTTTAGAGAACAGATCATTTCCAAAACCAGCAGCGAAGCAGCGCGAGATCTG
>NW_020955299.1:1896536-1991741 GCF_003031625.1 Empidonax traillii | reverse complement strand
TTTTTTTTTTTTTTTTTTTTTTTTTTTTTAAAAAAATAAATCTTTAAACTAACTAATCCCCTTCTGGTTTGCATCAGTTAAAAAGTAATTGAGGCTATTCAGTCTATGAACCCGAGTTTATAATGATTTATTTTTGCAAAGCACTGTTAAATTTTTTAAAAATGTAGTTTGCTGGTTTTCTGCTACAACCACCTTCCTTCCCCTCCACCCCCAAAACAGCCACAGCCATTAATATACACATCTTTCTTCACTGGTAGTTTTGATATGTTTGGAGGCAATTACTGTTCTAGCTTTGATTAGAGACTGGGACCCAGAATTCATTTTCAGCCTCCCAAAGTTAAAGGAAGGTCAGATTTGGAGCAGTCTGGCTGTTCAGGCCCGTATTCCCTTTCCTCCTTGTTGTCTAAGAGCAGCTCTGGTTTATTAGTATGTCATCTAGAGGATTTGCACCCTGATTCACCTCTGCCTCTCACAAACCATCCCTCTGCACTAAAATACCATCATGTGCTAAAGTGTGAAAGATCTCCTTGTCCTATTCCACTTGTCAGGTGCACCTGACCTATCTGGGCCAAAGAACGTTGCTGTATCATATCCCTTCTCTCCTCCATTCATTCTTCCCATGGCCAATATTTTCGGCCTTCTTGGTCATTCATTTCCTGCTCTGCTCTGGCCTGAGATATGATGTCATGGCTCACAGTGCTCTTCACACTTCAACACTACGCAGAAAATGTGCTGTTATCCTCAGGGAGGTGACAAGGTAAACCAAACCCTCCTGGTCAGACAAGGCAGAAGTTATGTGAAGAATCTCCAGTGGGAAAGGGACACTAAAAGCACTTTCTGCCTCTGAGCTTCTGTGGCCTCTATCAGTTGAGCAAAGAGGAGCCACACTAATGTGTTGGTTTTAAGTAAACCCAGTGAAGAGTTTACACCCGCTCATAAAAGGAGGTTCTTTCAAAGAGGGGGTTTCAGTGCTCGGATTAAGACCCTTGGGAGGGTTCTCCCATGTTTCAGAAAGCACTGAGGCACTGTTTTCTATAAAAAGCAGATTGTGTGGCTGTATTCTTGCCCTATCAGCCCATCATTGCTTATTCTTTCATAGCTTTCCCATCCACCTTTCAAAGCAGAGCAGACAGAGCCCAGTCTTTGTGGACAGAGTGAGTGGATACACAGCATGAGGAAGTTCAGATAGACATGGATCAAACTTATTCTTGTCATTCTGCTCACTGCAGCAGGGCACAGCAGTGTCACCTGGGCTGGTAGTTCTGGCTGAGGGTGGCATCTGGGACCCTCTCTGAACAGCCCATCAGGCAGGCACACCTGTAACAGTATAGAGTTTATTCCAATAAAGGTTGGAAATCTTTCAAGGTTTGGACTGAAACACCCAGGGAAAGGGAGAGAGAACCGAAGCTGTATCTGTGCAACTGCTCAACAGAGACCAGTTCCTTGCATTGTCAATCTTATTGACAGTCTTATTAACCTGAGTAGCAACCTTAATTCTCCAGTCACTTAATGAAGAGAGGACCTTGGTGAAAAATCCTGTGCGTTTCCCTATCCACTGGAAGTGTGGGAATGACACAACTTGCCTTAACAAGGAGCACTTCTGTGAGCTGAAGCTGACAGCACACACCTCCTTTTCAGAGGAAACCTCTGAAGCCACATTGTCCTCAGCCCCAAGCTTGGTTTAAACTCTGGGTCTGCACTCATTGGACTATCTTGATCACAGGAATGATTATTTTTCCCACTGGCACAGCCCCAAGGGCTTCATCTCTCTAGTGGCAATCAGCTGCTTAACACAACTGTCTTTTCCCTCTGTAAATTAAATGAAATCCTGTAACTCCAGAAGGCTCTGCCAGCCCATAGGCACTAATCATTTGACTCTCACTTTTACAGACACGGGAACTGTGAGTAACGTGGAAGAAATTACTACTTTCCTCAGCATCCACAGGTGGATTTAAGTGCCTGCCCCTAACCTGTGTCATTTCAGATGGTGTATTTGGTGTCTGCACTCACACAAGGGAGCAGCCATGGCACTGGACACCCCCATTCCATACGGCCAGTCCCCCCATTCCTCTTTTGTCCAGGCTGCAAAGGTCGGACAGTGCATCCCAAGGGGAAGTGGCTGAGTCCAAATTTCTGGGTACCCCTCCTTGGTGACAAATCTATTCCCCCCCTCACAGTGTCCCCACCTCAATGTCACCACAAGGGCACACGGAGCAGCCCCTGGGGACCCCGTGGGGCTGATACCCCCGTGCTGAGGCTTTGCAGCAAGTGCCTGGTGGGAAAGGCAGGTCCGTGGGGTGCCTGGTGTGACAGGGGAGGTGTGAATGTGGCGCTGACAGCGGAGTTTATCTCAAGCATGAACACAGGCTCCAGTCCTGTAGCCTGAGCACTTTTATCTCAGCTTTAGCAGCGTTGGTGTTTGAAAGGCTGCTCGCCCATCACGCTGTGCTGAGGAGCAACAGCTAAAATATCCTGCCCCTCTGGCCCACGGCCCTGCCACCCTCGGCCACAAAAGGAGGCAGCTATTTCCAGAAGCTTGGCAAACACAGCGAGTATTTTCTGGGAAAACAAAGAAGGGCTGTCAAAGGGAGAACAGTGGGTGATAAGAGCCACCACAGCCACACTGAGTTCCTGAGAAAGAGAGGCTTTGCTGAGCTCCGGATGAGGCTGCGTTCCTACCACTGCAGCTCAGCCTCCTTCTGTTCACACACAGCCTCATGGGCATCCACTGTGGAATTCCAGGGTGGCCTCCCCGGCACAACCAGCCTGACATGAAGGATGTGACTTCTAACCACAATGCAAGAGTGCAGTTCTGCCTGAACTGGTGAGAAGCGCCACCGAAAAGGACTGTAAATGTTGGCAGGAATAAAAATACTACACTCGTGAATCCCAAACAAAAATCAAGATAGTTTATATCCCTGCTCTCAAAATGCAGGGACCAACCTACAGAGCTCTCTGGTCAGACCAAGTCCACATGTCTGAGATGTGTCAAACCCAGTGGACAACTGGGATCCTGCTCTGGGAACACAAAATTGAGGTGATGCCCAGTACCACTCTCACAGGCCGAACAAAACCTGCAGAGTGTTTTAGTGGGTGACAGGCTTTATGTAATGATCACATTTTTAGTTAGCCAGGCTATTTTTAGGTTTATCACCAGTCCATTGGGAGAGGGGAAGTAAACAAGCACGGCAGTCTCTCGGACAGGTGCCATTTCATTGCTGGAGCTGTTTGGCCATTTCTAGAAAAGGCTTCTCCTCCTGCACTCTGCACACTCACCAGTGGCATGCAGCAATAAATAGCACAATGGGAGAGTGTGACCTCTTGCCCCTTGATTTGGCTGCTTGGCCAGCAAACCTTGATCAATGGGCCCTGGTTTCACTGCTCCCAGCTCTGCCAGGGGGAGCTGGGTCACAAAGAGAAACCTGGCAGACGTTACCCCACACCAAATGCTGGAGAAACGACCTCCCTGCTCCCATCCCTTCTTGCAGAAACTTAACATTCTGCCAAATCCACTGTGAGAGTCCAGATCGTCACATCTCGTGCTGGAACTAAACTTAGCCACCCACCAGAGCACGTGACACTCAAACTTTTGAATATCAAGCACAAAGGTTCATACATCACACACATACCATGTGCCTTCCCGAGACAGAACCACTCACACTTCTGTGGCTGCTGGAACCTGATCCCTGCAAAAGAGCCACTCAGCTCCTTCTCACACCGCCTCTACCGTGTTCTTGATTCTGAAATGATCGTTTTACCAAAACCTCCGTGTCTGATCCCTTTTCTCTCCTTGAAGCAGAACTTGCTCTGAGCGAGCTTGAGGCGCGTTCTGCGCTCACCAGGAGAGGTCCCCACACACCTCGATAACGAGCTGAGAGGCCAGGTGGGATCTCCCAGGAGTGACCTGCTAGTTTTGCCGGGGAAATTGTCTCTCGGCTCAGAACATCTGGGGATGTGTCAGGTCCATGCTGCCCACGATTCTCTTTCTGGCTCCTGTCAGAGGTTGTGATCTGCAGATTAACACTGCAGCCTTTCTGCTTGCAGCTGCCAGTAAATTGTGTTCTTCACAAACAATTCCTTCAAGCTGCTACCCCTGAAAGCCCAGCATTTCTGTAGAAAGGTAATAATATGTAGACCAAATTAGATCTCAGTCCAAACACCAAAGGTATCTCACACAACACAGAGAATAAAAGACTCAAATTCTGAACAGTTTAGGGCAAGATCAGCTCTAACAATTCCTGAGACCCCACTTAAAGGTTATGGGGGAGCAACCTGGCTGCCACAGGACTAGAAAGACCTACACAGTTTCAAACCATACACATCTTGTTTTCAGCTGCACTGTGGACACCTACAACTTGACAGTGTAGACATTCCCACCTTTCCAAAACAACTGGGAAGCAAGATGCTGATCATTTCAATAGAGGTGAAGCTTAGCCAGAAACAGAGGTTCAGGTGAGGATTTATGGAACATGAGCACTTCTTTAAGCCTCTGCCTCTCACCAGGGCTGGAACTCTTGTGCTGTTGCTCTGAACTCCTCAGCTTGCTTCCCATTTGTTCCAGGATCTGCTTTATTGGGTCTCCCCTCCCTCACTGCTGCTTCCCTGCTGGGCTTCATTACTGCCAGAAGAATGGGATAAATGTGCCTTAACAAACTTCATATTAAAATTATGCCATCCAAACCCAGCACTCCAGAACCACCTCCAGCCCGTTACTAAACGCCAGCCCTGCTTGTCCTCAGGTGGTCTTGGCCCCTTCGTGTCCCACAGGGCTACAGAGGAAAACATCCCCTCTTCAGCCTCTCAGAGAGATCAGTGGGCATTAATTAGTGAGCTCAGTGGGTGTGCTCAGCCCCTTCTCTGCAGAGACTCCCCCCATGCCCCCTCCTGTGGGAGAGAACAGAGCTCCTGCAGCCCAGGCCTGTGCACTGAGCCTTGCCCAGCTCAGCTCCAGACCACTTGGGAGAGGACAGGGGAGGGGGGACAACCAGGCAAATGCTTGGAGACCACAGTTAAATGTTAATGTCTCCTAATGAGGGGCCCTGGTGCCGGCTTCCATCACGGACTTGGCCATCCCACTGTGAGGGAAGCTCTACAAACACGTCCCTGCCCTTTCAACCGGCTGCAGCGAGCCAGGGAATGTTGGCTGGGAAGGATAGGGAGGCTGAAGGGGTCCCTGAGCTGGGGAGGAGGAGGATGAGTTGCTGCAGCAGTGCCCTAATGATGCCTGTCAAAACACACCATTCACCATCAGCTTCAGAGCTTGCCTTCCTCGTGGCAGCCTGGGGAGATGAGGCAGATACATCCCCAGAGGAGGAGTTTGTTCTGACCCTGCTCTTTTAATCAGACCTCTGCTGGTACAGGAGAAATACCTCAGTAAGCTGGGAAACAATTTACTGTTGGAGACAAACAACACCCACCAACCTGCCGCCTTCTTGGTACTTCCTTCCACCCCTTATGGAGGATTTGCCGTAAAAAGGGACACCCAAACCACTTCAGAAAGGGGCACAAACCTGTTTCCTGCCTCCCAAAAATTTTCTATTGTCCTCAGGGTTTCCTCCCTTCTTTACAGGCTGAAGTTTGTGCTGAAGTCCCCATCTTAACTGCACCACCCTAATGGTAAGTTTAGAAACCCCGAGAGGATCCAGAGGGCAAAGCAGAGATGTTTTCTCTTCCTGACTCCTTCTTGTCGCTGCACCAAACCTGATCTGAACCCAGGTGTTGACTACCTGGGCTGAAGCTGCCCTGCTTGCCTGGGTTATGCGGCACTCCCTGAAACACCCTCTCATGGAGGGTCATTGTTTGGCAGATGGAAAACCCTTTTGTTGCACTCACAAGCAACATCCAGCTGCAATGCATTAGGAGGAGAGGCAGTGACACCAATTGCAACAGGGAAAATTCCAAGTAGATGTTAGGAAATCATCGCTTCTTAAAGACTCTCAAAATTCAACGTGACAAGGCACTGAGAAACTTCATCTAAGCTGGCTCTGCTTTTAGCACAGGATTGCACCACAGACCTCTGAAAGTCCTTTCCAGCCTCAGTTACTCTGACTGTCCCAGCACAGTCATGGGTAAGGGCTGTGCTGGTGTGTGCATGTCCAACAGCAACCAGGGAGAATTCAGCTGTACTCCAAAACAAGCTCAGAGATCTCAGGGTCAAGATTTATTGTCTAACATCTCTGCAGACTTGTGACAAAAAACAACTCTGGGCTTTTGCAGAGGAGGAGACAACCCTGAAACCCCCCCTGACCTTCTCTGGCTGTCTTGTCACACTGCAAAGTACTCACCTCAAACCTCTGGAATGATGAGTCCATTTGCTAAGACTCGTATCAAATGTGGGTTTAATCAACATCAACAACAACAACAAAAAAAATCCCAAAAATATAACAACATCAGACCTCCGTCTCTGTCACAGAGGGATGTTTATAAACCATCTCCTTGCAATACCCATTGCCAGAGACACTTAACAACCATGTCTCAAACTGATCTGCACGTGAAAGAACACTGAAAATTATAAACCCACTGGCACATCACAGAATTTTTTTTTTTTCAAACCTTCAGGACCAGCAAGTTGGTACTGAAAACCGGCTTCCAAGCTTTCAGTAACCCAAATATCAGATGAATAATGGCAGATAAACCCTGATTTCCATTTCCTCCATACAGGTCCAGTTCAATGGCCTTTAGCTTTGAGCATCACATGTGTGCAAAAATGCCACAAAAGGTCAAGATGTATCACTGCACACTCGGGAACATTTCAGTTTCTCAGTGGGGCCAAATTCCAAGCTTGTGCTTCCTTTCAGACAGGTTTCAGATTTAATACAAATTGTGTCTAACAGAACACATAAAGGAAATGTTTCAAGCTGGATCCAGAGAAAGAGGATTTTTTTTTTCCTCAGTTTAAACCTTGTAGAAGCTTTCTGTGCATGTCAGCCTGCTTTCAGCCACACTCATGTCACTCAGGACAATAATTAATGCAGCTTGTTGTATTTTTAAGACTTTGATTTCCCTTCTTCTCCAAATCACCCTCTTTCAGCTCATGAGTCAATCACATCAGATTGTATGCTGTGTTGTTGTATTATAATCTCCTATTATTATATAATAACACTGAGCTCTTACACAGCATCTTTTCTGAGCCCCCCATCCCTCTGGTTGGGTGTTTCCCAGGAGCCCAGTGAAGGTGCAGTGGGTCCAATCCCCTTCCTGTCTCACTTGATATTTCTCACAATGATTTTTCTCTGGATGAAAAGGAAAGGCTCAGCAGTGAGCCCGAGGAACTCTGAGCTGGGCACACTGGCACAAACAGCAGTGGCCCAGGACAGCAGCCTGCAGAGCCCTGCAGATGCACAGCAACAGAGGGATGCTGCACTGCCCGAGTGGAAAGTGCTCCTTTCATTCACCACCAGAAAAGAGAACTATTTCCTCCCTCCTTCTCCTCCTCCTCCTCCTCCTGGGAGGATGAAAACAGCTCAGAACCTCAAACCAATCCTTGCACTAGCAGGAACTCAAAAGGTGGCCTTGGGAGGGACTGGAGGAAGATATAAATGCTGATAGCTGGAGACACAGAGCAACACTGAACTGGAGAGACTCGAGGGGAGGAGGAATCAGAGACACCAAAACAAGAACATGAACCTGAAACTTCTTTTCTGCCCTGGATTCTTCCTTCTGCTGCTCATTGTCAGTCAAAACCAGGCAGGGGCCAGGTCCATTTCCAGCTTACAGGTGAGTGACTGGCTGCTCAACAGAGCAGAGAGAAGCTGATGGTTCTTTAGGAATCAGACACTTCAGATGAGCTCTGTTTCTTCCAACCCCAGCTAAAGCAGCAGGAGAAACTCAAGATAGGTGACAGCAGGAACCCTGAGGTGGGCAGGCAGAGAGTTATTAAACAGGGGGAAACTGAAGTCATTGATTACAGGGTTTAAGTTTCTGAAAGGAAAATGTTTTGGTTTTTCTTTTTTTTTTTTTTTTTTTTCTTGTGGGGTCAGGTTGGGGATTGGAGGTGCAGGGTCATCCAGTAAAACAATGAACTTTTGGAGTAAAAGGAATGATCCTGGAAGGACTGTGATCAAGGGCAGTCACCTGCATGCTCCTCCCTGAATTCCCTGGTTTTGGCTGGAATTAGGGGGTTGTACCTGCAGAATCTCCTCCTCAGCTCAGTGGTGCAGTAATGCAGCCCCTGCTTGGGAGTCCCAGAGGTAGAACATAAGAAAAAGGGGAAGTGTGTATGTGTGCCTGGGTGTATTTGTATGTGCAGCAATGCCAGGTCAGCAGGAAAAACACATTTCAGCTACTGGACTGGGGATCTGGTGTTGCCAAACGTGAAGTAACCTCCCAGTCTGTAAAGAAATATATAATATAATCCTTCAGCACCAATTTTGGCATGTTATTGCTTTGACTTTCTATTATTCCAACATATCAACTGTTTTTTTCTTGTTCCTTATTCACCTGACCCAGGCTCTTTCATCATTTTTCACAATTTATCCCACACCCCAGCTCCAGGAAAGGATTAACTGGCAGTCTGCCAGCTCAGAACTATAGGATTCACCAAGACCATATAGCCTGAGAGCACCTTGAGAGAGCATTCAGAGTTAGCTCAGAGAAGCTTTGTGAGCCAGAAGAAACTAAAGATAACCATCATCAGCCTCAGAAACCACTTCAGTACTTCCATGTTAAAAATAAATGTCCTCAAACTTAGTGCTGAGTGAGGCTTACATGAAAATAATGAGAATTTCCAGAACTCTTCCTTCTCCTCCCTCTCCACCTTCCACCCTTCTCTTTTCCCAGAGTCTCTCCAAACTGCTGGATGAAGATCTGGAGCTTCCCCCGGTCTCAGAAGAGAGGGGCCAGGAGCAAGATGAGCTGATCCCAGGAGGTGTCCTTGAGCAGGAAGACCCTGAACTCCCGTGGCTCCAGAACCCCAGGGAGCAGCCCCAAGGCGTGTCCGTGGGGGACGGGGCAATCCCGAGATTCTTCAGCGACCTCCTGAGCTCCTCCCGCAGATACCGAGGCAGAAGCAAGAAGGGCCTCCCCAGGGGCTGCTTTGGTGTCAGGCTGGACAGAATTGGGGCCCTGAGTGGCCTGGGGTGCTGACTCTGCAGGTGAGAGCCAGAGGCAGCTGTGTGTGTGTGTGACCTGCACAAGAGCAGAGTTAACTCAGCTTTAATGAAATGGTGCCTTAAAGTAACTTTTACCCTCCTATCCCAAACACGTTTCATTATTTTATCCTCCTCCTGCGCATTTCTCTTTCTTTTATTTATTTATTCCTCTGCTTTCTTGACAGGGCTGGCTTTGAGGTTTCAAAGGACCTGTTGCCTTTCAGTGAGAGATCCAACTCTTTTTCATGGTGGCTCCACCATCTACTACACGATCTGCTGAGAAAATTGCACCCACTTGTCCTCCCCTGAACTACCTGGCCAGCAGAACACACCTTTGCTCTACTGCCTGTCTGTATCAGAGTGATTATGTGTGAATATCTATGTGAAATTTAGTTACAAAAAGCCACATTTGTACTGTTTGTGTACTGAATGTGTAAATAAACAAGTCTCATTATGCCACAGGTAATAAACTGTTTTCCATAATTTAGTGAATTTGCTTCATGTGTCATTCCTGAAACAGAGCCCCAGTTTGCAGTTAGACACAATCCACTGGAATTCAGGAGCATTTCAGGGGGCTGCTGTCTGGTAATCAGCAATCAGGACACGAAAAGCCCCAAAGTCTTTGCCCCACAGTTTGCACTAAGGGCAGCTCTCTTAGGTGGCATCAGTAGAAACAGCAAGTCTGCATTTAGACCTGCCACTGGCAGAGGAAAACAACTGTTTCTTCCTATTATATCTTACTTAAAAAAAAAATAAAACCTAAACAAAAATAATACTGTCCTTCTTTGAAGGAAGTCCAAGGGCACCCTACTCTTCCATAGGCAGATGCAGGTAGTTCAAAGCACTGAGCAGAAAATTCAGAAGCATATCCTGAAGGCTTTTCTGGTTAACAGTCTTGGTTAGGTCTTATGCTGTTTGCTACTTAATCTGTTAAAGTTGACTTTAATAACAAAGCAGCAGCAACACTGAAAATACCCTGAACAGACACTCAGTGGGATCTACAGACACCCCTGAGCACAAGCTCTCCAACAGTGGATTATAGAACGAATATAATACATACATCATACAATGCAATGAATTTATTATACTCCATGTTGCCTTTCCCAAGCAAAAAATCACAAGAAAATGAAGGGTTTCACCATTCAGATGGAGACCCAAAGTCAGGAATGGAAGATGAAAGAACAAAGCCGTTTTCACCACAATTCCATATCAATAGACTATACATGGCTTAAAACTAACAATTTGCTTAGGCTAAGAAGAAGCAGACCTGCTTGCTTTTAAGGAACCAGTGTCTTGTGGCAGTTGTTAATGGGAAGGTTGCAACCCTCCTCCTACTAATCCTGAGTCTAAACCTCGCTCCCAGCTCTCAGTAACCCTCAGAGCAGGGACATTCTCACAGGAATAAAAGCTTCCTAACGTTGAAATTTCAATGAAAATCCAGTGAAGGGTAAGTGCTGCTGGAGTTTGTTTCCTGAACATCCTCAGCTTGTTTCCAAACTCAGCTACATTAACGTGAACTGTGGGTCATTGAAGTTCTTTGCAGGAAAATAACAGCAGTCAGAGGAGGTTGAAGTCTGAGCTGTGAGCAGTTGTGACCAGAATCCTCCAGAAGATGAACAAGAAACAGATAAGAGCTGCAATTATAGAGGCCGAGCTGGTAATGTGCCATCCCATCACCTGGCATTTTGTGGGAACATTTTAAAAAGCCACTTTTCAGAAAGCAAGAACAATTTATTTCACATAAAAGGCTTCATAATTAGATCCCCAGGACTGAAGCCAAGTGTGTTTGTACTTTAGGTAATTTGCTGAGTTCTATTAGCATTTCAATAATCAAAGCTAAGCTTTGAAGTGAGGATGCCAGTCAGATGGGGGAAGCTCATCTCTGGCTGTGCCATTTCCATCTCCACTAAGCAACAGTTCATGAATTTACAGACCAGAATTACAGAAGTGGTTGAGGAGAAAAGCCTCCAATAAAACTGCTCCTGTGCAGAAATAAACATAGATATATCTTTCTCAAATGTGTCTGCTTTTGGGGAACCTGATTATAAGTGATGTCAGGAAGCAATCCAGATCTGGTCTCACCCAAACTCATTTCTGACTAGTTTATTATTAGAGGGCTAAATTGTATTTATTCCCCTTGGTCATCAAACAGATCCTGTACACTCTCACTGCTTTATCCCTCTCCATTCCTGTCTGTCTCTAGCACACACAGAATCGAGGTTGATTCACATCCTCACCCATATCTGCTCTTATTCTGTCTCAACATTAACACTCCCACCTTGCGTGAGCTTCCTTCATTTGCGTTCAGCAATACATTTTAGTACAAAGCCTGCACTGCTTTCTCTGAGTGTTTTGTTCGTTTTTTCTCGGTCATGGCCTAGCACACGGTCAGATGATACAGAAATCCCCTCCAGAGCGCTCTTCTCCCTCTGCCCTAAGGGCTCGGTCCCGGCTCTGGCCAGAACATCCCACGCGGTCTGGACGAGCCTTCGTGGAGGGTCTCAGCAGCAGGAAGGATGGGGGTTACATCCTTCCAGGACGATGATCAGTCCCGCGACCCTCCAGCTGCAGCGAAGAGGCAGTGCCAGGCACCGCTGCCAGCTCCGGGAAGCCTTTCCCGATGGCAGGGAATGCTCCCAGGAGGTGGGCACCGGGCTCGGGGTTAATTCCAGCTGGTGTCCTACACGCACCCCTGTGCCGTGGGTGCCAAGGCCAGCTTTGGCACGGCCGACCGGCACAGAGGGGGCCGCTGAGGACACCCCATCTCTTTAAAAATACATTTGGCTGCGGACGAGGGGCTGCCGGGGCTTCAGCACCCGGGACAGACGCCAGTGCCCCGCACGCCGAGAGCCGGCACCGCCGGGCTCTGCCGGGCTCCGCCGGGCTCTGCCGGGCTCTGCTGGGCTCTGCCGGGCTCTCCCCGCCTGTCCGGAGCTCCCTGATGCCCGCACTGAGCCTGGAGAGCCCAGCAAAGAAAGGGGCAGCCCCCACACAGAGAGAATACATCCCGATCACCGGGAGAAATAATCTATGTTTGGGATGAAAATTAATTCTCCCCCCCCTGGAAAAAGTGAGGCATCGCTTTTAACTATCTTAACTGCAGTATGGCAGATGGACATTTAATGGACATTTTTGGATCTCCCTTTTGATTCTCACACTGCCTCGTCTCTTCATTTCCTTCTCAATCTAACCAAACTGCAGGGAAAGAGAGCTTGGGTGGGGTATGGTGTAGTTTTGTCAGAGGGTTTAATCAGTGGGAGATGAAAGGAATCCAAATCCGGCCTCTTCCTCAGAACAAAGGCTACTGCAAAGGTTCTTTACTGTCAGCTCAGACTCTTCAGCCGCAGAACGGCAGTGGGAGCATGGACAGCGCGGGAGGGACGTGCGGCAGGTCGGGGCAGCACTTAGGGACAGCAGAAGGAATCCACCACCCCCAGGCTTACAGTCCTCAGCCTTACAGGGCTGAAAAACAAGGGGAAGGGGCAATGTGACCCTCAGCCGAGCTCCCTCCATCCTTCTGCCCGCAGGGATCCTCACCCGGGCTGCAGCAGCACCTTTGGTGCTCCCCCTCACTGCTCTGAGCAGCCAGAGCTGCTCTACCGGAGCCTCATGATCCCACACCCCCCATCCTGCCAGCCTGAGGAAAAGTGCCAGTTTCCCAACCCTAAAATCACTCACATCAAGCTTTTCATAAGAACCTGCTGTCCTGTTAAGGCTCCTGACGGGGCTTTTCCAGGGGAAATGCCCAGCTGAGCACAGGCGGTGCCTGGATCCCGACTGTCCATCGCGGGGCTATAAAGCCTTTCGTTCACATTCATCTTACCAGGGTGGTGACACTGAGAGAAAACAAACAAACAAACAATAATGAGCTGAGTTCTGATATTTTTCTAGACAAAAAAAGCCCCCACAAAGCAAAGCTCAGAGCAAGTGATAGAAAGTTTCTGTGCAGGGACAGTACTAGAGAATATTTAGTGTGTGGGGGCATGAAAGGAAAGAAACAAAACATACAGCAATAACAGATATTAATTGTCTTAAATTGGATAATTAATTAACTGGATATTAATGAATAATTCTGGTTTATCTTCTCACACTTTTTTTTTTGCAGCTTACAAAACAAAGTTACACCTCGGTGTAAACAAACACACACGCACCAAGAGCAGCAGGAAGAGAATGATTGTAACTCATTAGTGAATTATACAGACACTGCATCATGGAGTGTTAATTAAAAATAATAATAATTAAAAAAAGAAGCTATCAGGATCTTAGTTCTTAACAGCACAAAACAAGAATGTGTTGGGGTGATACAAATAAAAGAGCATTTCCTCCATGTACTGAAAAAAGAAAGCACGGAGGAAAAATAGAGGGAGTTTTTATAATAAAGGGCTTCATCAGAACACACACAGAGTTGGGCTGAATTCAGACTATATTAGGAAAAAGTAGCATCTGAGCATGACTCCACAACCTTGGGAATGTCCTTTCCAGTATAATTTTGGTAGCTGATCATGTGAGCAGTGTGTCCACATGTTTGTACACAAACACCATGTTAAAACATTTAAGACATGAGAAATATTTTATCATTGTTTTATTATTTAGAAACTAATCAGGAGATTCCTTCAAGATCTATATTCATATGAAAAGTCAACAAATTATAGACGTGTTTTTGCTTCAATTTAAAATAAAAAGAAACATTAGGAAAATGTGGGGCAAACAATGTGCTTCACAATTTAGAACTCTCACACCTCTGTAAAAAAAGCTTTAATTTTAGTTGCACTATATTCACAAAGACAACCGTGGAAGAGGAATTTTCAGCAAATCTGTATTTAATTTAAGAACAGACAGTTTTTAGCTAATTTAAAAAACTCCTGCACTCAAATAAATAAATAAATACGTTTGGTTTTTAATACATTAAAGGGAAGATTTCATTTTAACCCCTCCCAAACCACACAGAGACACAAATTCACCCATTCTTCCCCGGGGCCAGATTCTGATTAACACCAAGAGCCGTCAATTGAAATTTCTCATCGAGAAAGTTTCTTTCTTGTATGAGGGGACACAAAGATTATTCCTGCATTTGGCCACCTGGCCTTTCAGTGTTATTGCTGTAGGGTCAAGCCTTACCATCGATGTTGAAAGAAATCCCATTATTTACAGGTTTGGCTGTTAACAGGGACGGTGTTTTCGGCGGTGGGGGCTGGAGGCACTCGCTGTCCCCGCAGAGTCAGTCCTTGCTGAGCTGCAGATGGAGGTGCTGCCACTGTTGGTAACACAAAAACACAAAGTCCCAAGGGTGAAATCACCCCAACAGCAGCGGGGAAAGAGAAGTTGGCCCAAATCTGGGATTTTCAGCACAGTCCATGGTGTGCAGTGGCCGCACATATTCCATATATAGAAGGGAAGTGTGCACGATGCTGTGGGTGTCCTAAAAGTAGATTTATCTTCAGCCTTTACTCTTCACCAAATACTCATCTGAAAAGCCCTGTAAAAGGTAATTTCTCTATGGAAATCTTCTCAGTGAGCAGAGTTTGGGGTTGTTTCCCATCTCCGTCAATCTGACCATTCTTGAAAGAAAATTGCTAAGAATTTCCAACCGGACCGTGTAATCACAGCCCTGGTATCAAGAGGAGGGGGAGTGACATGAAATCACTGACTTGTGACATACATTCCTCAGCCACGGGCGGCTGCTGCCTAATGACAGCTAATAAAGGGAATCTTCCCTTGACAGAGCTGCATGCCTGCAGTGGGACTGGAATGTGCCCAAGATAAACCCCCTGATAACCCAGGAAGCAGAGATCACACCCAAAGGGTATAAAAGAGGAGAGCTTCGGAAGAGAGAGGACAGGACAAGGAAGAGAGAGACCTGAAGGGACATCTCAGAAGAGACAGCTCGAACTTCGCTATTCCCAACGAACTCGGTGCCATGGACACTAAAGGCACATTTTCCTGTGGCTTCCTCTTGCTGCTGCTCATCCAGCTCCAGTCCAGCAGAGCCAACCCCATCTACAGCCTCAGCCCTGCCAAAGAACTGGCCAGCATGGAGGTGAGGACTCTCTCTCTTCTCGAGGTTAAACTTTGGGGGTGCTCAGCAGGGTGTGAGGGGTTGCTTTGCCTTCCCCTCGCATGGTCAGACAGCGGTGGCCACATTGGCCATCACCTGCCAGGGGACAAAGCCTTAGCTCTTCATCAGAGAAGCTCTGCAGGGCAATATCCTCCTGTGCTGGGTTCACCTGAGCTCCTGGGCAGCACTGGGAATTAAAATTGCCACGTTGTGGGATGCGTGCTTTGGGTTTTTGGTTCTTTTTCTCTTAAAGATCTCTTAAAGATCCATCTCCTTGGGAGCAAAGCTCCAGAGAGGGACAGAAAATCATCAGAGTTGCTCTATAAGAACAAACAGAAAACTTTGAAGTGGGCTCCTCTCTACCCCACTAAAGGGCAGGAGCAGTGAAGGAGGGCAGATACAGGGCTCTGGCTTCGTGAACTTGAGAGATTTGTGTATGGATGGGAGATGAGGAGGTAAAGTGGAGCACCCAAAGTCACACTTTTGGAAATGTTGATAGAGGAATACTGTAATTATTTAGTGTGGCTCATCCAGGAAGGCTTCCAGAGCTATAGAATTACAGCTACAGAATTACCAAGTGCAAACTTTAAAGAATGACAGAGAACATCTATTGTTGCAGCACAGCAGCAGCTTAAGACTCGGTCTTGCAAGATGAAATCTGAAAGCTCAAACTTTTCCTTGATCTGGTACCAATGACCAGCTTTTCACAGCTGTTCTCAGGGCCTGAGAACAAACTCCCTGAGATACTGGGACAGTGTTAGCTGTAGCTAAAACCACCCTGTGCCTCTGAGCTGTTTCCAGCAGCCAAGAAGAGCGGCTTCCAAATGCATTTACTGTCAGGCAAGCCATGAGGCTCACTCCTCTCTGTTCTACTTCCAGAGATGGGCAATTAGGTTCCCCTAATTGGTTGAGCTGCCCTTGAGGAGGTTATCTGATCCCTGTCACACAAAGCTGTACAAATTATGGAGAATGATGCCCAGGAAGCAATCACTCAGCAGGCATTAATGTAGCACATGGGTATTTTTGGTTACTTTAGGAGCAGCAATCCTGTAACCCCTGGGACAGATATCAGTGAAAACAACAAGTTTCTGCAAATGATATCCATAGAAATAGCTGGGGGGGGGGGACAAGCAGCAACTTCTGAGAACATGGCTATGGATCCAAAGTTCTCTGAGGCTGTGCCACTGCTGTGCAACTCAGACCTTGGGCTTCTTTTCTCTGTCAAGAGTTGTAACCTTGCCAGTAAGACACACTTGGTGTCAAGCAGCTTCATTCAGCTCACAGCTGTATCTTCCCACAGATGGAATTGCTGTGAATGGGGATTTAGTGCAGGGGACAGAGCTCAAGGGCCTGGCATCCAACCCGACAGTCTCCCTGGGGCTGCCTGTGGGACTACTGATGAGTGCAGAACGGGGTGACTGGAAGAGTTAGCAAATGCTCACAAAACCAGGAGCTCCATGAAGTTACTCCTTCTCTTACAGGCTCTGCTGGAGAGGCTGGAGGATAAGTTTGCCATGATTGAAGCCCTGGAGTCCAACCCCGACCTGCAAGAACCCAAAGCCCAGGAGGAGATCCGCCCGGAACTCGGCGACGACAGCGAGGACCAGAAGGTTGAGCCCAGGCTGGCACCCAACACCCCCCTGTCCTACAGGGAGCCCTTCCTCAAGAGGCTGAGGGGGCTGCAGATGCCCAGGATGATGAGAGATTCCGGGTGCTTCGGGAGGAGGATCGACCGGATCGGCTCCCTCAGCGGGATGGGCTGCAATGGTGAGTCCCGCCCGGGCCATGAAAGGGGAGAAGGAGCAGCCTTTTAAACCTTTAAGAAGACACAGTTTGAGAAAAGAGTTAATTTTAGCTGTGTATTTAAGCCAGCATTGGTTTTTCAAAAGCACTGTTGCCAACGGTGGCACAGAAAGAGATTTTAGTAACATTTATTTCATGTTTGGTTTGCAGGTTCCCGGAGGAATTAGGATCAACCTCCCTATTCCCTGCTCTGAAGAATGCTTTACAGTACCTGTTCCTCCCAAGATGAAAGCCAGATGCTTTCCAAGCTCCTCAACAGAAAGTTATTCCTATTTTTATTTATTTATTTATTTATTTATTTGATTTTTTTTTTTTTTAAAGAACATTTCTTGCTCTAGCACCAAGAGACCATCTTTAAATAAAACTAACACGTTAGACATGTATGCTGGACCTCTCTCCTGTCTGTTGCATTAAATTTTCTTGCATTTTCCTAAAGTCAAAATCTTAAGTTTTAGTGGTGTTCTGGTACCCACAAGGCTGGATCTTACACGAGACAGAGAAGGTATAAACTTGGTAGAAACTAAAATGAGTATTTCACTAGAGTTTTTCCATCTGCACTAAGAAATTCTAACAGATTAGCAGGAAAAGAAAGCTTGTTCAACATTGAAAGGCCAACATACATAGACAGGGTTTCAGTATCAAGAGAGTCCTTTTGCTGGTTTAGATTATTCAATCACAGGAACTGCCACAAATCCCCCACGTAAGCAAAATTTACATGGAAAGAAATAAGAAAAATCATGACACTCCACGAGTTTCAAAATAACCAGAGGGAGGAAAGGGAATTCATTGTATTTGCTTTCTAGCACTGGCCAAATAAACGTTACGAGCATCAACAGAAAGATACATCAGTAACTGTGTCTTGTCTCACTGCACACGGCTGAGATGCTGATTCCCAGCATTTCTTGAAGGATTCCCTGAATAATCCTTGAGTATTCCTCATGAGAGGGCCGGTGGGATCACTCCAATTACAAAGCAGCTTGTACAGAACATTTATCACTTTCTGGGAAGAGCCTCTCACAAAGCTGTTCTGACAGGGCTGATGGGAACGCTGCAAGGCTGCTTAGGGTTTATTTAGCCTTTTTTAAATGAGATTTCACACTTAGGAGCTGAATTTGACCCAAAACATATCCTCCCCCCCGACAAAGAAGGTGATATTGCCAAGAGCACATTCAGTGACCATCCCAAGGACCAAACAGCTCGGAATCCCATCAGCCCCAACAATGGCATCGAGCCCAGCCCAACACAACTGTCCTGTGACCACACACACTGCTGGGAACTGGGCTATTTTGAGCACCTCATGAGCCTCATTCCCAGAATCTCAGTCCATTCCCAGGTACTGGAGTACCCTGGGAAGCTTGTTCAGGGCCTGAGAAGGCAACACCAGGACAGACTCAACTGGAACAGTCCCATTCTGACTCTGCTGATGAAATGGCACAGGGGGAGAGGAGCAGCACCTGCCCAGGACAGGCTGTGCCAGGCAGATGTTCCAGAGCTGGGACAGCTGCTCACAAAGGCTCTCAGGGACCACAGGGAAAGGGAAAATCCAAGTGCCCACCACCCCTGTCACAGCCAAGGCTGCTGCATCCCTCGAACAGGGGCTCATGCCACACACATTTCTGACAAGCCACCCTGCCAGTCCCTCCCTGCACCACTGGCACGGCCCCTGGGAGGCACCTGAGTGCTCCCTGCGTGGTGGGCCTTGTGGTTCTTCCCTAGGGAAGAAGAATAGAAGTTTAATCTGAGGGGATCATTCTGCTCCACTCCAATAGGAGACCACACCTCAGAGCCCCTCCCTCCAGCAAGGACAGCTAAAGGCAAAATACTCTGAGCAACAGTGTCCACACAGGGTTCACTGTCAGAATAAACTCCCATCAGCTTCCATGAGACATCTCTGCAGTGAAAGCTACAGTGACTCTGCAGTTACTCACAGGCAGTTTCACAGATCGAGGGGGTGTGAAGTCACCCTTTGGGGAACCTTTGTGGGGACAACAGGGCTTCGTCTTCTCAAACAGGCTTTCCAAATGCACCCCTTTCCCACTGCAGCAAGATGGGAACACACAGGTGGATCCCTCCACACCAGCAATGGGCAACAGCCCCACTTCCCATGTGCTGCTGTTAGGGGAAGTAAAAACAACCCACTTACTCAAACAATAACAACTCTTGCTGGAACTGAATTTTACCCAGTCAAGCAAAACTTGCACAGACACTGTAAATTGTCCCTCCCTGTCAGCCCCTCGGGGCACAAAACACTAATTAGTTCAGTGGAACGTGCTAAAAATGGCAAGAAGAGTCGATGCTGCCTGACCCGAAGCCAGGTGGGTCCAGTATTAACAGCAAGCCAGTTCCTGGTGGAACAAGTCTGTATGGGCTGGCAGACAGTAAGTTAATGGACCCTGGGGCCTGGGAGAACCTCGCTGAGGGTAAGCAATCGAGGAAAAAAGCACCTCTGACTGGATTTTTACTGCTGCTCCCATAAACACACTGAGCTGTAAAGCTCCCCCAGGGAAATCCCACAGCCAGGTCAGAAGAGGGACAGGCACAGGGAAAAGCCACCACTGCTGATATGAGGGCTGGATCAGAGAGAGCAGGGAAGAGCCTTGGGAAGAGCCACCCTGCAGATGAACACCCCAGCGGGATCAGAGAAGGGCCAGGCTCACACCCTCCCCCCGGCTCTGATGACATTTGCCACCTCCTGCCATGCCAGAACTTCATTCCCACTTCCTAACAGCTCCTGGCAGAACCCCTGATGGGCAGTGCCTAATCCAGCAGCTTTCTGTCCTTTGAGCTCTGAAACCCAGCAATCCCACCAGCACTCTCCACACGCTCTGTAAGGCACGAGCCCTGGCTGGAAAAGCAGTTTGCTTGGCCTGGGCTTTATTTGCAGACTGGCTGTGACGGTTTCTCTGCCCCTCAGACGCTGCACTATCCCTTTCCAGCTCCCCACTAGATGAAATGCTTCACTGGAATCCAAGTGTGCAGACAAGAATGCCCAGAGGAGCTGTCAGCACTGCTTTGTTTCTCCAAGAACTCATGTGTGGAGCGCAGGGCACACGCCCTCCCTGCTGCAGGGAGGTGGGAGCTGTGCCAGCTCACAGCCCAGGCTGGCCACAGCCAGCTTGCTTGATTTACTTTCCCCGAATCTTGGGCCCCAAAGGCATTTGCTGATTGACATCTGCTTGATAAGTGTGTCCCACTACTTTTATGTGGGAAGGAAGGATGATTTGTAAGACCTTCCCCCCCTCCCTTCACCATCTCCTGACTGCTCTCTGGGAAAACCAGCACGATCCTGTACAGAAACAGCAGCAGAGTTGGGAATAGGGGAAGTTTTAACAAAACAGATGGTGGTGGGAAGGCAGCTATGCTGCAGTCAGGCCTGCTGTGCTGGGAACTGGGGTGGGGGAAGCAAAGGAAAGATAAAATCAGTGTGAAAGTTCAGCCATCCCAAGAGATATTCTCTAGTACAGGCTGGGGGAGTCAGCGAGGGGCTCAGGGTTGTCCTGACTTACCTGTTCAGAGTTGTGAGCTGTCAACACAGTATTGTTTTCTATGTTCATCTACTGAACCCGGTACATGTGGGGTGCAGTGTCTGCTCCAAAATGCTTAAGGAATCATTGAAATGTGTGTCAAACCACGCCCAGCCCACACAGATTTGTGCCTTTATTCCTGCACGTGTCCCCGGAGAAGGGACACCCTGCTCACTTTTTATCAGCGATCCCAATATCCAAACCTCACAGACTGATACCCCTCCCTCCCCAGATGGTGGAACTCACTGAAGTCTCATTCCAGCTCCCAACAAGCCCTTTCCACACACTGCATGTGAACACACAGTGGGTGCAGAAGAGGCCGAGTGTATCCCACCACTGCTGGAAAGCACTTCAGCACCCTGGACAAGAAGAGCAGCTTCACTTTCCCCTCACACACACACAGAGCCAAAACCCAGGGCAGCCATCCCCTGCTCCTTCCTGTGTGTGCTGCATGAGCCACACCTGTGTGGGAATGCACACAAGGTGAAGTAAAGCAAAAATTAAATAAATAATCATCTCACTGAATGGGCCATTCATTCAAGAGCTGGACTCGATGAGCCTTGTGGGTCCCTTCCAACTCAGAGTATTCTGTGATGCTGGAAATTTTTCTGCCAGAGCCCCAACGTGCAGGTACAGGAACACACGTGGATTTAATGAGTCTGTAAACCTCTCTCATTCCCTCCTACATCCCTGCATTTATGACCCAAGGCAGCACAGAGCTGAAGCAGAGTTCCCTGTTACTTACATTTTTGGCCTGCAAGCACGTGATGAAAGCTCAAAAAAGTGTCACAAAATATTTTTATGGAAGCAGAATAAAGCAGGAAAGGTAAGCCATAAACTAAATAAAGGTTTAAATGAAGATTTTTCACATCCTGGAGAAGCCCCCTGAAAAACAAGAGGTGCCACGCTGCACCCTGAGCCTCTTTCATTAACTTACTGGGAGGAAGGTGAGTTCTCAGGTAAGGAAAGCAGCACCATGTGCACAATTCAGCTCATCAAACACTGGAAATTCCCTCCTTTGATACAGCTGTTGTGGGAGAAAGTGGAATTACAGTGGTCATAACCTCAAGGATCACACACAATTCCTCTCTGCCCATCCCAGGGCACCCTCTGCATGAACTGTTAGATCCAGACAGCTCATAAATAGCAACTACTCAGCTCCCTCAAATTATGCTCTTGGATGTTGCCATGTTCTACCAGTTTTATTATCATAAAGGGCAAAAATAAAACAACGCTAGAAACATCAAAAGGGCAAAAATAAAACAATACTAGAAACATCAAAAGGCCTTGAAAGTGCTGAAGGAGACACACAAACATTTTACTCTCTGACATGTTACGGTTCACATGAATACTTCCCAAGTGCCATAGAGTTCAAATAAAAATATATTCATACAAATTTAAAAAAAATACAATTTATATACACCATGGAATTAGCTTACATCGTTTCATAACAAAAAAAAACAGTGCAAAAAAAAAACAAATGGAAAGGTAAGTTGCTACCACTGGAATGGCTCACAGTAATTAACAATTCAAAACTGCATCATTAACACTGCACAGGAGACCACGAGGCAGGGGAGAAGGCCCCAGACTGACCCCCCTAGCCTTGCCATCAGAACTAATCCAGTTCTGGGTTATTATTCCTTTAGTGTTGCTCTGAGTAAAAGGTTACAGGCACCTATGTTAGAGTTCCTTGGTAAATCACTAAACCAGAGCCAGAGTAGAAGTAGTTTAGGGTGTTGTAAGAAAGGAATTAAATGACCCAAGTGTGAGAATGAGGCTGGTTCAACACAAGCCCCTTGGCATCAGCCCTGGCAGAAGGGAAATGCTGCATCTCCAGTGCCAGGTGAGCTTGCAATTCCCTCTCTGCAGGCCACCCAACAGTAACTGCACACTGGGATTTCCCTTTGAAGCAGCTGACAGGGTCAGCCACCAGCCTCACTCAAAACTTTCACACTGAAAGAATGAAAGGGGGTGTTTTGCAGCTGAAGAATTGGAATAAGATGCCCAGGCAGAGCAGGCAGAGGTGACAGCAGGCTGGAGGCAAGTGGCCTTCTTGTGGGGAAGCAGCTGGTGCTCAGAAAAACCCTGACAAGACTCTCCAGCTTGCCTTGTCTGCATTGCCCAGCTCCAGCCTCAGCACTGATGACAAGGCATCCTGCAGCAAAATATCCTGCAGTTTGTGTACAGAAATAAAGCAGGACCAGCTCAGGGCCAACAATCTAAGGAGCCCTGTTCATGTGAGGAGAAGGAACCTTCCACACACTCACTCACCATGAGGGAAAACATTTGTCATAGAGAGACACAGGTGCTCTAAGAGGACAGGATTGCTAATTCCACATCAGAGTGATCTGAAATCCCACAGAAACAGGATTCCTGGGATTTTGTAATCACCCAGGAGCACAAATCCTCTGAATGAAAGGCAGGTTAACGGAAGCACATTTCAAACCTACAGCCCAGCTTCAGGGAGTGCACAAGGGTGCTGGAAGTTTCTTGGGATAACTCAGTGTAAGATCAGAGCTCAGGGAACACAGGTATTTCAGACACCACCAGCACAGACTATCCAGACAGAACCACCATCCTCACTCTACTTACAGGGAAAGAACTTGCAAATCAAGAGCAGTAGCTGGTGCCAACTCCTATGCTCTAAGGAAATACAGAAAATCAATAATGTCTGACTTCCTTCTGTCCCAGCTCCCACCCAGCCTGCTCCTCATGGCAGACAACAGGTTAACTGGAGGGCTCAGAGGCTGTGTAGAAGCTTTTCTGGGATACACTGCCCATGTTCCTTGGCCCAGTCCCTTGGCTGAGGGAATGCTCTGTGCTTTATCAAGCCAATCAGCTCTGCAGCCCCTGCAGGCACAAGGCTGGCTTCCCACTGAGGGTTATCTGCACACAAACTCAGGAGGGCAGGTGCCTGCTGGAACAATGCAGGTGCTGGCCAGGATGGTACCTGCTAAAGCCCTGAACTGGCTGCAACTGGCTCCTCATGCTGATTGCTGCAGCTGCAAACATTATCCCAAGCGTTTTTAGAGCACTCATCACCTGCAGCAGGTGCTGCCTGAGCCACCAGCACTAAGTATCCCTCCTGTAGGGCAGCCTGAAGCTACAGCAGCTCCTCTCATGACAGAGATCCAACGAAGCCCCGAGACCATCAGCTCTATTTGCCTCCAGAAAGCAACACCTCTCCGTGCGCTGAGGACGTGGAGTTCCCTGGTCTGTAACTCCAGCTGGGAAGGTGTCCCAGGCTCTCACTGCTAGACCAGGACAAGGACAAAGTGCCTACAAATGCCCAAGAAAGGCAGGGGTGTCAGTGGCAAAGTGGAGTGCCACAAGGTGCCTTGGAAGGGTCTCTGACAGGGAGATAACAGCAAGAGCTAACAGACCTCCCTTCTCTGAGATGCTTTGCAAATGTATTAAATATTTATAAACCCAAGCAGTGAAATTTAACCATTTTTGAGCTCCTGATTTGCTGAGCTGCTCTCAAAAGTTGTCTCTGTCAAAAACATCACAGCTGGGACATTTCCCCATGAAAGAAGGAGAGAAATTAGGAACAAATGAAGCCAGTGTGGAAAAACATGGGTAACTGGGAGCACTTGCAAAGAGAGGTATATGTCCAAAAAGCTGGATTTTTAAATACTGCTTTTGAGAAAAGCCATCCTGCAGAGTAGCTATTGGATATCTGCAAACCTCAGTATCTCCTCTCAGCCTTGACAGCAACCCCCTTCTCACACAAATAAGGCAACAGTTGCAGGAACAAGGGAGGAAGAGGAAAAGGGAGTCCAACAGGAGGAAGGGAGGGATGCTGCAGTTCTCTGCACAGGACACAGGGGAGCTCGATGGTTCTTCCTTCCAACTCTTAAAGGAAACCCAAACCAAAACGGCAGAACACACAGTGCCAGGACAACACCCGATGGAAGGAGATAACTGGGGGGGGGGGCAGGGAAAGAAAACACCTGGATAAAGAGTGATCAAACCAAGTGCCTGAGACCAATCAACAGCCCTGGGCTCAGGCAGCTCCTCTAATTCTCTGGCTAGCAAGATGTTTTCCACTTCCCCAGGCTTGGTGTGCACGTGAGAAGCCAAAGGGCAGGGCTCGGGCCTTTGGGGTCCCAGCAGGATGCGAGCGCGTGTGCGGGGAGGAGGCCACGCCAACAGTGGGGCAGGGGCTTCAGATGGTCTGGTAGTGCTGCCTCAGTCTTGCCTGCAGGAACTCGTGGGTCAGGTTGTGGCGAGTGATTATCCCAACGATCTTGAAGAGGGAGAAAAGAGGAGGAAGAGTTACAAGGCAGTGGCAGAGATGTGGCACTGGGACGTGCGTAGCAGAGCTGTTGTTCTTTGCAACCCCTCGAAAAGGGGAAACCTGTAGGTAGTTCTTTGCCAGTGCTGAGTTAGGGTGGGTTCAAGTTCAAATTCATAGAAACAATGCCCCTCTCCCAGCACTCATCTCCAGGCAAGACGCTGTTTTAACTACACCTGAACAGACAGATTAACCACTGCTGTCATGTCAGCACACAGCAGTAATTACTCCTGCCTAGGAAGGGAAATCCTGTTCCTGTCAGACAGCTTACAGATGTAACTAAATCCTTTGGGAAGTGAAAACTGCAATTGGAAATAACAAAGCTGTCTTTCAAGGCTTCATTCAAGACATTTCTGGTATCCCACATGACATGATTACAGATAGCTCCTATCACACACGTTCTGGGAAGCTCTAAAGGCCAAACAGAGAAATGGGTGAGATTAGGTAAGTGGTGGCTGCACAATGGCAGGTGGCAAAAGGGACCCTCTCCCAGTCTGCTGCTGAAGCAGCCAAAGCACACTTTTCAGCTGTTTAGACACCTCATTGATTTTACACACTGGAAGAGTTTAGAGCTAGGCTGTTCTCCAGTACTGCAACAGCATCAGGTACTAAATGTGGAATCAGCCAACACACCTCTTGTCCAACTCACAGGTTCACAGAACAGCTCTGGGGAACCCCAGGAGGCAGAAAAAGCAGTGCTGCCTCACACAGACCAGTTCAGGCTCAAGGGAAACAGTTTCTCCTCATGTTTATAGGAGGCTGCTGACATCTACTGACTGTTCCCGAGCATGGTAGATGGCAGGGACAAGGACGAACACAAATCAAGCACAAACCATTTAAACACTCCTTTACTTTGCTGCTCCCATGAGTAGGGACAGAATGAAAGTTCCCCTCCTGCAGAAAAAAAAAATCACAGACAAGACAGAGATAAGGACCCACCTCTCCAACTGCATTCACAACCGGTAAATGCCGAAGCCCCATCGTCCTGAACAGGTTGAAGACTTGTGACACGTGAGTATTTGGAGAGACAGTAAAGGGTGATGGGTTCATGTATGGGGTGACATCCTAGGGAAGAAAAGCAATCATGTTATTTACAAGAGGCATTTTCACTGTCTCTGGGAATCACCAACAAGCAATTCCTCCAAGTCCTCTAATGCACTGATCTCTGGACAGGGTATTGGACTGTGAGCATCTTCTATTTCTGCACAAAATGAAACTATTTTGCTTTGGTTTGGAAGGAAGTTAAGCTGGACAGGGAACACCTTATTCTAGAAGTAAAGCACCTGTGGAAGCTCTTACCTCATGGCCTGATTTCCATTTGCAGAGAAGGCTGAGTGCATGAGGACCATGAGATGTTGGTCACTAAACCCGAGGGTGGAGTTAAACGTGCTCTCAGGGGTTTTTGAAGGCTTGGGAACAGTCATAAATATAAACCAGGAGACACTGTCACCCTGCAGCGCCCATCTTACCACTATCATGCGAGGGTTCAGCAAAGTGAGGTCCAGGTCATGGATATCTGGGTAGCGAGGGTAATCCTCCGACATCTCCGCGTGGGACAGACGGGGCTGACTCGCACTCTGCAAGGAAACAAACGCACTGAAACCCCCCACGTGCCACCAGCCCACACAGGTACCCCTCAGTGCAAACCCAAACCCACACAGGCACACAACAGACCTGCTCCCCAACCTCTGACAGACCCGCACTCGACACTGGAGGGCAGCAGGAGATCAGCCTTGTGGGAGCTGGGCCTCAGCTCACCCTGACCTCGGACACAGCTGACACTCCTCTGGTCAGACCCTGGCACACAGCATAAAAACACACAGTATACACTGCTGGGTGCTCTGCTTGTATTTGATATCTGCAGTTCTGACAGCATGGCATCTCTAATGCAACAAGTGAGTCTGCTGGTTTATTTTTCTAACAACAGCTGTCTGCTTTTCCTGGGGATACTTAAACAGAAATTCAATTCTCTTTATTCTAAGAGCTGCAAGGGAGAATTCACAGTACCTGTCTGCAGCTTTCCAAACACACAGGCCATCCTTTAAGTGTAAAAACAGGTAAAGTCTTTTTGGCAGCCCATAAATATCGTTCCCAGCCTCTTCAGCTGAGAGGGCAGGGATGTCTCTGCTGCAATTCCCAACTAGCAATACTCACTGACTGGCTCTCGGAGTAGCAAACCCCCCTGTCGAGGAGGGTGACCAGCTGTGAGCGCAGGATCAAGCCATGGAAGGTCAAGGGTCTGAATCGTTCCTCCATGGTCCACTCCTCACTGGGAGACTGGTCAGGGTACAGGTTGGGGTAGGGAGTGTACCTGTGAGGGATTGAACACCAGGTGTTATAGGAGAGCCATACACTCCCGCTTCCAAAACAGCAGCTGTTTCAGCTGTTTGCAACCTTCTCCTAAGCATTTCAGGGATTCTTGATAGGGGTAAGCAAGTCTTGACTCCACAAAGCAGAACAGCAAAGAGGGGTCAAGAGCCATTCTTTAGTCAGTGTGACCTCAGCAGCAGAAGTCTCCTAACTCTCAATTTCTAATCATTTGCTACTCAAGCAATTTTTGTTGCCAAATTACTCAGATTCTAATAAAAGCTGAAGCACCTGGCAAAATGTCAGGGTCAGGATGCCACTCATGAGAGTCACAGTCACTAACTTAGAAAATGATTCACTAGACTGGGCTTCTCCTTGGAAGCAACTGCAACACAAGCCTGATGACTCAGCCCAGTTACCAGAACGGTGGTATCAGTATCATGGCACCAGGTCATTAGTGGGGATAAGTGAGCTTTGCAGAGCCCTCAGGTTTTTGCAGACAAGAGGACATGGAGTTCTACAGAGAAGAGATCTCTCTGGGTATTCCATTCTCTCCAGGAAATATTTCTGGGATATTTAACAGGCTGGACATAAGCCATTAGCCTGGGACTCACTCACAGGTGTGAGCCCCAGCACGTGCTGTCGAGACCTGACAAGTCACTTCTGAAACACGGACAACAGCACTGTTTCCTCCGACACGTGGGAACGACAGGGACTGTGTGAAGCACCAGAACACATCTCAACACATGGAAATACCAGGATCCCACCTCCTCTCCAGCATCTGCTGCAGCAGATCCTCCTTCTCGGGGGGCTCCTCTGTCGCTATGTGCTCGTCACACATGTTCCGCAGCTCGCTCGACGGGTAGGATTTCATGGACTGGCTGCGCTTGCGCTGCTCCCCAGCTCGGGTCAGGATGCTGGATTTCTGGAGACAAAAGACACTTTTCAGATGCTCCCTAACCAAGTCAAGTTATCCAAGAGTGGTTGTGAACTATCTGATTATAGTTGTATGCCGCCAGATAAGATGTTCCTGAAGCAGTGCTGCAGGACTTGCAGGAACAGCCAATAGACTGTACTGTGGTGCCGGAATCTGCTTCCCCTTAACCTAAAGCAGGTCATTTTGTCCTCTTAACTTTGGCCTCTAGGAACACAGCCCACTCTTCTGCCTTCCTCAAGACCCAGAGAATGAGATGAAATTGAGTTCTTAAAAATGTGGTTACGGTAAGTGCTTATCTCTGACCTGAGTTCTGCACAACAGCCCAGATAACTAAAGCAAAACAAAGCTCCCTACCCTTCAACTTAGCAAACAAGCAACTTTTTACCTTGAATTTGATGTTGTTACTTATGAGCTGATTTCCCTTCATGAACTCCCTCTCGTTGCCCCTGTTCTCAGTGACCACAGGGAAGGCGTGATGGACAGTGGTGCGCAGGATGCTCACGAGGGACTGGATCCGGGTGTGTGGGTACACGTAGGTCAGGTTGGGTTCCATGATGTCACTGGCTCGTAGCCTGAAGAAACAGAAATCCAAGACTGCTGCCTGCATCACATCAGTGAGACTGATGGGCAAACAAGCCAACAAGCCAGTCCCAAAATGAGATCCTGAAGGAGTCTGTTGCAGTTTAATTCTGCCAGCTCCTTGTACCCGTGTGCTCACCCTCACTGTGGTATCAGCAGTGATGGCACAACCCATTTTTTTAAAATGTATTTTTTAACAGAGCAATGTATCAATGATGCACTATAGGAAAGGGAAGATGTTCCAACTTCTAACACAGAAAGCGTTTAAACACTACTGGGAAAAGAAGACAGGTGGGAAGATAACATTCTGCAAGAAACAAAGTGGAACATTTTCACAGAGTTCTTGCTGAACCTTACAAATCCACCCCTCAGATCTCCACCCATCCACCCCTCCTCAAAAAGGGCTTCAGTATCTCTTTCCTAATGAACAGCTCCCAGCTCCTTTCCCAGCAGCCCTCACAGCTGCTCCTCAGAGCAGCCAGGTTTGTTGGAGGTGAAGCGTCATCCCCCTGCACTAAAGCCTTTCTGAACTCTAACCCACAGCCCTGCCAAGAGGAGCAGCCTTACTTATCCATTTCCACCTCTGTTTCCCACTCCAGAAGAGGTACTCCTCGCAAGTTCACATGGATGTCATAGATGCCTTTGTTGAAAAAGTCTCCTGTCCACTTGGCTACCTGCAGATCAAACAGAAGGCTTGTTGTCCAAGTACCAGACTCCTTGGCTGCAGAAGGAACAGAGACTCAGGGCCAGGAGATGGTCAAGCAGCCTGCAGGAAGGCAGAGCTTAGGCCCTGCACTCACCATGAGGGTGATCATGATGGGGAGCCCATAGGTGATCTCGTTGGTGGACTCGATGAGGATGACGGTCAGGCTGATGGTCATGCGGACCACTCCTCCCAGGAACGCTGCGGCCCCAATCAGCGCGAAGGTTCCCGAGTAGATGTGATCCAGGCCGATGTAACTAAGGCAGAGCACAGAGCCCACAGGTCAGAAAAATCTGTCTGAGAGCCCAGGGTGCACCTGCAGCACATCCCTCACACACACACACACACACAACACACACACACACACACACACTCGATGCACCTTTTGAGGAGGTTGGCGACCAGACGTCCGAAGGCAGCCCCACAAAGCAGTGATGGCACAAACAGACCACTGGGCACAGAGATTCCATATGTCCAGCAGGAGAGTAAGAAATAGAGAAGGAAGAACAGGGACAGGGTGACTGGGCTGAAAGTACCTGCAAACACAAGAAGAATCATGACTAAAGAGGCACAGGTGTGTCAGACAAACACAGCCTTGCAGCATCCACCCCACGGCTCACAGCAGGCTCATCTCACGACAGCTACTGAGTCTTCCACTCCAAACACACACGCAGACAACGAGTAAGTGAAAAGAGAGGAAAAGCAGGACTTTCTTCCCACAAAGGAGGCTTTCACATGTTGTACTAGAGCCACAAATGCCTGAAGATGCTCCTTGCCACCTTGTGGTGCTTATGACAATGCTGTTCCAAGCAAGATGAAGCTCTGAAGCCTAAGCATGGGATGGGGCACTGTCCCCTCACTACTCACCGTCCTGGTGGAAGAGCTGCAGGATAGCTGACTCCTGGGGGTTGAAGAACAGCGTGGCCATGTCATTGTAGGTCTCATTTGGGCAGAAAAAAGTTTTGATGCTTGAGTTTATATCTTCTGACATATCCTAGTGCAGGACACATGAGATAAGAAGAGTTAAAAGCCACTGTCTCCTACCATTAACCTTTGGGCAGACTGGGAGTAACTCCATGACAGGGAATGTAATCTTCACATGAGATCCCTCACCTGCAGGCTCAGGGTGTCGTTGCCACTGTGACTGCTGGAAGACATCTGCCTGCATTCCCCCAGGACCATGGAGGCTACAAAGACTACGACTGTGGTGGTTAATGACACCAGCAGGCTCTCCAAGACCCTGAAAGACACAAGAGAAACCATACTGAAGCCACACTCAGCTCTATAACCCAGTCTCAGCCCTGGACATGACTTTGTCAAGGCTGCAAGAAGCAGCAGCCACCACAGCTCAGCAGCAGAACAGGGGACACTGCACGTCAAGTTGAATTATGACTCGGCTCCCAGGAATTGCCTTAACTCCCCTTTTTAATTGCTTGCCCCAAAAAGGAGCTATTTCTGCCCAGAGAACACATAGCAGGCACACATAAAAAGCCCCAGGGAAGGGCTCAGTGAAGAGGCTGTTCACATGGAAACAATGTTCTGTACATCCTTACAGGGCAAAAGGATAGACAGGGCTGGACAGAATGATGCATAGTCTCATAATCTCTTTTCTAACTGCTGAAATACACTTCTTTTCTTTTTAAACCTGAGCCTCTTATTTAGGAATTGTCTAGAGCAAATAAGCAGCCACTTTCCAGAATAACAAGGCAATTGCCTCTCTAAATAGCACAGATATTAGCTCAGTTGTGGATTTAATTAACAAAGATAATTAAAAAAAAAAAAAAAGCGGGATCAGCTATTCCTTTCACATCTGTTTGGACAAGACATAAAAAAAAATCCTGCATGGAGACAAAGCTCTGGTTTGTTCAGCCTTTATTACAAAGAGCTCCTTCCACTGCCCCTGTAACAGGGGTTGCAGCTCTCCCTGTACCACCAGAGTAACCACAAAACTGCACAGGGACTGTAACATCTGGTTTCTGGTGTTCACTTTGAGTTCTATGGAGACTTCGTTTTGTGATTCCTAAAATAACAGGTCTGGGATTTCCTCCAGTCCTACTCACTGAGTCTTCTACCTCAATGCTTGTGCTTTGGGACCCTGGACATGGATCAGTGATCCCTGTACAAACCCAAGAGAGCACAAATACCTGACCAGCTTTGGCTTGGGATGCACGTTCCGCATGCGGTATCTGGCCAGCCTCTTGTTCAGGCAGTTGAAGGTGGCTCCGAGAAGGCCTCCTACAATCCCCATCAGAATGAAGAAGCCCAAGTCCACAGCTGTCCAGAGGTGGCATTTCTTATCTGACTCAGAGCACTAGGTATAGAAAAGCACACACACACAAAAAAAAGCGCATTGCAGTGGTTGCTGCGATTTCCTACCAACACTTCTGTCTTCACAGCAGATTTTGAGCAGCTGTGACCAAAGGGAACAATTCTGTCTGAGGATGTGATATCAGCGCCCTGATACAATGCAGTGATTGAGAATCAACTGCCTTGCACTGAAAGACAAGCATGTATCAAAAAAAACCCAAACTAACAGAAAGAAACACCGAATGAACAAGAAAATAACAGAAATAACAAGGCTAAATCTTACCTTAAACTCCCCAAAGTTCAGCAGCCCAGGGAGCTGGAAAGACCCCCAACTTCCAAACTGAATCCCAGAGCGGAAAAAATTCAGGGTGAAGGTGGCAGCCATGGAACAGAAAAGCTGTGGAAGTAGGAAAAAGTTAAAAAAACCCCGAAGAAGTAAAGACTTACAAAATTAAGACTGGCACAGTCAGTTCTTCCTGGAGACTTATGCCTCAGTAGCCTCGGAGCACTGACAGAGCAAGCACTCTCCCTCCTGCCAGGAGAGCTCAGGAGAAGACAGGACAATCTGAATGCCCTCATGGACAAGCTCTCCCAAGGGACCCCTCTTCCTGAGGAAGAGACACACAGAAGAGTCATCACTCACCACTTTCCATGTAAGCCCCTGGTTCCAGAAAGAGGAACCTTCTTCCAGGCTGAAAAGAGTGCCTCCAATTGGGGCTCCAAAGGCAGCTGCAACCCCTGCAGCCGCTCCAGCAGACACAAAATCCCTTTTATCCCTGAAATGAAAGAGGAAAACAACCCCAGTTTAGCAAATTAGAGCTCTCAGGATGCTTAGGTTCTGCAAATTAAAGAGGCCATTCCCATTTACGGATATATCCCAGGGATACAGGAGTGAGAGCTGGGAGAAGTGCTGGCCGTGGCAGACACCACCAGTTGTTAATTAAGTTGTTACAGCATCGTGCACTTTCTGTAGGGCACCAACACAGAGCAAATTCTGGCACTACCAAACTGCCCAGTCCATGAGGAACCATCCCAAACCACAGGACTCCAGCATCACTTGAAGGAATTACAGAGAGGAAAAGGCAAGAATTTGTTCACATTCAGGTGAACCAGCCTTCTCTGCAGTATATCCTGGCCATGAGGGGTGAGTAACTGAGCTTGCTCCCAACAATGAAGCCATTTAACCACCCAGATTAAAGGTTTTAACAGATTAAAGGTCTTAAATGGATAGAGTTTTGGTAAGTAGTACAAGAGAACATCTATGAACATGGAGACCAGAGCAGCAGGGAAAGAGTCACGTCCTGGTGTTGTCCTGCTGCAGAATGAAACTGCAGGACACCAGGGAGAAACTGAGGAAACAACTGACTGTTTCAGCCCAGCCCACCACCCTTCTCCCAGGGAAGTCTGCTCACTCTTCCTCCTCCTCTCCCCTCCTCCCCATCCTGGGTACAGTACCTGTCACTGCGGAAATAGGGAAAGTTGAATTGGATCTTCCTCAATGAGATGCTCTGGAACTACAAACAAAGCAAAGATTTAGAAACGCAGGAGATGGAAACTTACTCTTACAAAGCAGTGGCGTAACCAGGGCAGTGACCCAGGCCAGCACTAACCTGTGGCAAGCCTGCACCCATGACAGCACCACTGTGAATCATTGGGCCCTCCTTCCCAACAAAAAGACCTGAAAAACAGGACCAATGAGGCAATACTTTCCCCATCACCACCCTCCCTTGCTGATAACACCAGAAGAGATCAGCTCCCCACAGGTCCCTGTGCCAAGCCTGCAGCACCTCACAAGGAGGTGCTGACCACCTGCCCCCTTGACCTTCCTTTGTGAAGATTTGCATAGATTTTGCATTCCAAGTGGGTGGAATCATTGAAAGACAAGTGTTACAAGGACTCTGAACTCTCCAGGTTATTCTGCCCTGCTGCCTAGAACACAGCTGCCTTCTGGCTGCTCCAGACAGCGTGTCCTGGAAAACTCTCAGGACATCCTCTTGGACAGAGTCACGTCTGACAAGCCCACCCAGAAAAACTCCTGTTCTCCTGATAGTCCTTGTTCCTCCTGGCTATTTTCTACTCTATAAATGCATTCAGGGCTCATGACTCTGCTTCAGCACACCAAAATAATTCCACTGGAAAGGCAGGATAAGCCCTGTGTGCCCTCCTTACCTCCAGCCACACTGAAGAGCACTCCCATGGCTTTGCACACCACTGTCCGCAGACGCACCACCCCCGGCACCTTCACCCCGTTGAGGTAGCACTTAATTTCGGGAATTCCTGATCCAGCTGCTACAGGCTGCAGGAAAGAAACACTGACACTGTGGTGCACTGATTCCATACCTGATCAACAACATGTTATCAGAGAGCAAGGGACCAAGAGACCCTGCTTAGCTAAATCAAGGAGCACTGTAAAGTCAGTTTGATGTCTTGGGGCAGAAAGTGCTTCTCCCAAGGATATTTCATACCCAGGCCCTGTGTGAGGAGCAGCAACGAGTGAAGTCTTACTTGGATCAGGACCAGAAGACTGGCAAGGAAAACAAAGGTCAGGTTGAACCCCAGCAGCTCCAGCAAGGACAGTGCAAGGCAGCCTTTCTCGGAGCATTCCTCCACCGCTGCAGGGACAGTCAAGGAAAACAGCAACATTCCCCACACCAACACACAATCACTGGATCACGTCTGGGCGTCCCACCAGCATCAGGAGCCAGGCCTGTGCTCCCTAATCCAGCTGACACAACCCTTCAGGAAGGCAGGCTTCCTTTTCAGAGCTCAAAACTGAGTTATGAGGAAGGGAAACCACTTATTCTTTCAGCCTCTGCTTACGTACCCGGCACTGGAAACATTCCTTAGTTTCAAGGGCTGAATTACATAAGCAAGTTGAAAACTTGCTTAATCATGAACAACATGACCGATGGCAGAAGTGTGAGAGTCAGCTGTTCTGAGCAAGACAGGGGAGCAGGAAAGAAAAGGTCGCTTGATTCTACCAGGGCCTCACGCATGAGGGAAAAGATACAGCTTTGCACCACCCGGAACTTGAGCTGCGTGAAGAGCCGCACGAAGAAATCCACGAACAGGCCCACCTGGGAACAGAAGGCAGGATTGCCATCAGGAATTACTACATGCAATAACAAAGACCACCCTTTAGTGTGCACACATGGGAAGACAGAGGATGAAGAAGCCAAAGGAATCATCAGTCAGAGTGAAGTAACTTTGAAAGGTCAGATTTTCTCCATCTCTCTTTCCCACTGGGATAAATCCAGCCTAGAATTATTCCTGAAGAGCTGTGTTTCAGAGCACTTTTAACACCCTCAGCATACTTCAGGGCACAGAAGAAAGCTGGTGTTTAACTGAGGCACACAGTCAGCTAATTTTAAAGCACATGCAGTGACACTAATACTGCCAAACATACACAACACAGCTCAGCTATAAATTTGCATCCTTTTTTATTAAGTGCTCACTTTGGACAAGTTTTCCTGTATGCAGAACTAAAGGATTTGACAGAATACTTTACCAAGAAAGCACAGCAAGTTCTAAAAGAGAAAAGGCCTCTTTGAAAATCAACTAGCAACAACATTCCCAAAGGACAACTCCAGCTTCTAAGCTTTCCACTTCACGAAAGAGAATGTTTCCTCCTCTTTACTCCTTGGCCGTTGACTTCTACATTATTCCTGCTTAGTCTCCTGAATTTTCCTCATTCCCCAAACAGCATGACCCTTACCAGTCCAGTGCAGACTCCAATAGCAAAAACCAGCACCCACTTCACTGCTTCGTATCTCTGGGCTTTCTGTTTAGGAAGAGGATAAAAAACAGGAAAGAAACAAAAGTCAAGTCAGAGCAACACAAAAACAGGGATTGGAAAAGGGTGTTTTGGGGCTCCACAGCTCAAGTAAAGCCAGAGGGATAAATCAGCAGAAGATGATGACAACAGCAAACTGAAAATAGGGAACTGAAACCGCTGAACATCTCACTCACTTCAAACCTGGGAGGATCAGAACAGATGCTGACCTATAATCTCCACACAGACCTTTATTCTTTTTGCAGGGAACACAAGAGAACACATATAACTTCTTTCATAAAGAAGAAAAATCCCCCAGAACTTCCTGCAGTGGAGCATTTTTATAATCACACGATGGTTTGGGTTGGAAGGGACCTTAAAGCTCATCTCATTCCACTAGACCAGGTTGCTCAGAGCCACATCCAACAAGGCCTTGAACACTTCCAGTGATAAGGCATTCACAGGTTCCCTCGGCAATTTCCACAGTTTTAGCTCTCAAACTTAGGAAAAAGAAAGAACAAGGTCCTACCTTGTTGTCCATGCACTCCAAAACTTCCAAGTATGGGTCATTGATACAGCGATCATAATCCAAGCTCTGAAATGCCAAAAGGTCAATTTAAGAGAACCAACCACAACAGATGGTGCAAAAAAAATTATGGCTAGAAGGCCTTGTTAAAGATTACAGAAGTCATTTCTACCTGCATAGCAGACCTTGGAAACAACAGTAGGAAAAAAAACTCCTGGAAACAAATATTTCCAGCAGAGTCAGACCCTGAGAATCAGGGAGTGAAAGAACAGATGAATTTCACTGCCCAGGCTGAGAGAGACAGGGAATCAAACAGAAGCCCCAACTGAGTAATACAACTTTAAATTAAAGAAGCCACACTGTATAGATTTATACTTTACTTCTTGAAGTGCCTCCACTTTGACAGTGCAGGGCCTAACACTGGATATTTACCCTCTCACTAGGAACATTAAATGGGAACTCCTCCCCAGCTGAACAGCATCAATTCCTCAGTTTATCACAGAAGGGAGTTGACAGCGATACAGTTTTCCTGTTGTACTCACAAAAACACCACTAGTTCTACCCACATCTTCACCTTTTCAGGCCAAGCAGTAACAGGCTTGGTTGGTGACACCCATTCAGGGCCACCATACAGCCAGAAATCTCCAGTAACAAGCAGGGTCTGATACATGGGAAGATCTGCTGTGAGGCAGCATGACGACAGAGACAGCAGGAAGGCAACTGGGACCAAGTAGCTATGGGTGCTTCCTACAGTCACAAGGAAACAAGGGCACTAGAGCCTGAAAAATCTCACATTAAAGAAGTGGAACAATGCGGTGGACTCTGAAAATGAATTTTCTCAGCAAGGTTCTGACATGAGCAGCAGCTGTTCAAGCTCACAGGTCTTTACCCCAGAAACGTATAAAGATGAGGAGCAGTTCTTTGCAAGCACAGCAACTCTTGGCACTGATGCCAATGCAGCCTAATGATACATTTTGAGTACCTGCCCCATCGCAGACTCAAACAGCTCTTTTCACATTAATTTCAGAAGCTGCTCTCAGTTAATTTCCCACCTCATAGTCTTTGCGGGGAAGGATCTCATCCTCCTCTTCGTGAGTTTCTCCCAGGATTGTCTGCAAAACAAACAAACGTGGGAAAGCACAACCATGAGGGGAACTGACACATACACAGGTGCTCATGAACAGTGCCAGCAAAGCTAAAACTACAAAAGGCCTACACCACTGTTGTCTGTGAGTTGAGAGTGTGGGTTACAGGACTATCACCTCCTTTAGGGCAACTCTGCAGGGTCTTACCTTAGAGCCAGAACGCCCCACATCACTTCTAAACAGGAACTCCCCACAGCAAAGTCCTACCCCACATCCCACCTCCCTTCACGGCAACAGGTTCCAGGGGAGCACAGGACAAGACGCTTGCAGAGACAGCACCTTGTCATGCTGGGGTCAGAGACAGCCCCCGCCAGCAGCACCGTCCCACACGAGGGTGGGGTGCGAGGCCCACACAAAGAGCGCGGGGCAGGGACAGCGGGAGGTGCCGGGCCTGGCAGTGATACCCGCGGGAAGGGGCTGAGGTGCCGGACCGAGCATCCCTGGGGGGGGCCGGACCGAGCGCGGGGTGAGGCACTGGGGACGAGGCACCGGGCCCATCGCCACAGCGCCGCTCCCGCCCCCTCACCGCCCGCCCTCAGGCGCTCCCACAGCCGGGCGGGGAGGGGCCGAGGCCCGGCGCGAGGGGGGCTCCGGCGGCACACACGAGTCCGGGGGCCGGCCGGGGGGGAAGGCGCGGGGGCCGCGGCCGTACCAGCTCCTCGGGGGTGCGGCTCTCCCGCTCGCCGCAGCAGCAGCAGCACAGCCCGGCCCCGCACCCGCACCGCGCCATCTTCGCCGCGGGACCCGCCCCGCCCGCGTCACGCCGCGCGCCGGCCCCGCCCAGGGTTGGCCCCGCCCCGTGACCGCGCCCCCCAAGCAGTGTCTGGCTTCGCCCATTCGCCCCAATGGCCGCGCCCAACAATGGCCACGCCCACCAAAGCCCTGCCCTGCCACGCCCCCGCGGCCCCGCCCGGCTCCGCCTGGTCCCAGTCCCGGTCCCGATCCTGCTCCCGATCCCGATCCCGCTCCCGTTCCCGCCCCATCCCGGTCTGATCCCGCCCCATCCCGGTCCAGCCCCGCCCCCGCGGCGCCATGTCGGGTGCGGGCAGCCCCACGTGACCCGCACGGCCGCGGCCGCCCTTAAAGCGCGGCGGGCGGGGGGGCGGCCCGGGCAGTGCCCGGCACCGGCCGCAGGTGAGCGGGACCGGGATGGGGACCCGATGGCTGCCCCAGCGCTGGGGAGCACCGCCCTGCCCCGCTGCGGGTCTGCCCGGTGGGGTTTACTGAGGTGGAGGGGCCATCGGGCTGCAGCGGGATGCCCGCCTGGCCCCGAGCGCGGTAGGGACCCCCCGGGCACCGCGGACCCCAGTGCTGCTCCCCCCCGGCCTTTCCGTGGCCGAGGTCCCGCTGTCCTGGCGGCGGATCGAACCGCGGGCCCCCTCAGCTCCCCGCAGGGCTCTCAGCCCGATGCCGCGGCCCGGGACAGCGAGGCCCCCGGAGCAGCCCCTTGCAGCGTGTGAACGGGGCATCTGTGCAGTGAGTTTAGCCCGCGTGGTAAAGCTGAGCTTTCGGGGAGTGCAGGTTCTCCACCCTGAGTGTCTAGGTGTCAGCTCAGGGCAGGGAGGAGTTGGAATAGCACCGGCATCGTACAAGGCACAACAGGTGCATCCATGCTGCGCATCCTGGTGTGCTGAGCCACGGATGTTTGAGCTCTGCAGCGTGGCAGAGACAGGAGCAGGAGTGCTGAGAGGTGCTTAAGATTGCCTTGTTTTGCTGCTGGCTTTGTTGTTCACACTTATCTTGTTTATCTCTGCAATAACGGCAAGCTTCTGCCAGCGAGTCTGTGATGCATCTGACGGTAGACTGCTCCACATGCTGCCTATAGACAGAATCTAAGTGAACCTTTCTCCTGTCTTTGTGATTCGGTATTTCCAGCAAGATAAGGAACTTTTTTCATCCTACAGAGGCGTTAATACACAAACCCTTTCCCCTTGTGATGGGTTTTAGTGGGAAAGCAGACATCCTTTGATTTGCCTACAGTGATATGCCATGCTTGCTAGAAGTGAGATATTAGGAGTTGACAGCACGTGGTTTTGAGCCGCCAGCCTGATCACAGCACATGCTTTGGAATAATTCTCCCAGATTAGTGCACGTGGATGTCAGGCAAAGTCCTCTGGGTGAGCTTGGTCAGGGCTGTGCCCGTGCGCGGGGTTGTTTTTGCTTCACTCGTGGGTAGGTCTGAGCTGCTGTTTTTGCCACAGCTGCTGTGTTGGTACACAAGAGATCTGAGGCTCCCGGTTCCTCTTGGCAGCAGGAGGCCTGCGCTCCTTCCTCACATCTCCTGCCAGCTGGAGAGGTTCCTCAGGTGGTAAAAGCAGACTTTCTCCCAAAGGCTTTTTGCTTGATTGGCAACTCAAGTGTAAACAGTAGAAGAAGAGTTCAAAGTCCTTTTGGCTGACCTAAAGCCACGGAGGTTACGATAAAGACAGAGAGCATGTGCTGGCTCGAGCAACCCTTCCCTCCGAAACAGGCTCCAAAGTTATGTAATGCTTGGACAACGTGCTGCTTCCCAGTGATGAAGTTTTGGCAGGTACCTAAGCAAATAATGCAGATCCCGGTTTTGTGGCAGCTCTTCTGTAACTCTGTGAGCTCATTACCTCATTTTAAAGGCACAGGATGGAGCATTGTGGGGAGCTGAGTGGAGCTGGGCATCCTAGACCCACTTGCACCTCTGAGTCGCTGTTTTGCTTTCTGTGGAGCCAGGCAGGCACAGCTTGTGGTGTTGCAAGGCAGGGAGAAGAGGATGGTCTCTGCTGACTTTGTTTCCAAGCAGCCACAATCGGTGAGGAAAGGAACAGTGTATCTGCTAAAGAGTGTGTGCAGTGGGGCTGGCCCAGGGGACTGCTGTCTGTGGAGATGGTGGGTCTTGTGGAAAAGGCCAGTGGTTGGAAATGAAGCTGTCTGATGCAGCAAAGAAAACAAAGGCCTGAGTTTTTGGGGGTGGCCTGATCAGAGGGGATTCTGTCTTTTGTTTCTAATACAGGAATAGTGTGCGCACTCTTGTGTCCCTGCCCCATTAGCACTGTCTCTCCTACCTACAGTGTAGAGCAGCACTGACTTTTGGGAACAGACAGAATGGAAATTCTGAGGATGGAGACAGTCCAAGAAACACCCGCTGTAGGCAAAAAAAAAAAAAAATAAATCTGCTGGCATGCCCAGCCCAAGGCCATGAGATCAGAGGCCACCACCTGGTTCACATGGGCATCCTGCCTTGCTGAGTTCCAGTCAGGGCAAAAGTGATGTTGACCTGACTCTTCCGAGAGCCAAACTTGACCCAGCAGACACAGAAGAGCCGCATCAAAGCGGCACAAAGCCAACTGCTGTGTTATTTCTCTCAGCACTATCTAAACACGTGCTATTTATTGTGTTCTCGCTGCAGTTTACTGTGAGGGCTGGCAGAAGGGACTCCTTGATGATGAACGTTGGGTCTCGGCATGGGCTTATTTAATCATCGTCTGCCCACCCCGGCAGTAACCGCTCCACACTGAGACCCTCGTACCCACCACGCTCCCTCTGCTCCCCTCTCCAGAGCTCCCACCATGGTCAATGAGACCCAGCAGAGCTGCAGTGCCAGCTCCAGCTCCAGGTCCGATGGCGGCAGCAGCAGCGGGAGCGAGAGCTCCAAGGACAACTCGCGTTGTTCCACCCCGGTGCTCGACGCCGACCGGCACGAGCGGCTGCGCGAGAAGATGCGCCGGCGGCAGGAGGCCGGCGACAAGTGGTTCTCCCTGGAGTTCTTCCCCCCACGCACGGCCAATGGTGCTGTCAACCTCATCTCCAGGTGAGCGCTGTGCGCGGTGGGAGAGGAGTGTCAGTGGTGGAGGGCTGGGAAATAGCTAATGAGGCAGGCTCTGCCCCATGCTCTGTCTCCCCTTCCAGGTGACGAAGCAGGTAATGGGGCTGTGCTTTCCTGCTGAGGAGGGTAATGGACACCAGGTAACTTGTCTTTCTTGGAGGCCCTGAAGGGTTAAGTGCTGTGGTGGGATTACTGAGGGGCCAGGCTGTTTCCTTGCTCCCACGCTCTGGGAATTTGGAGCAACCCCGCTGTCATGCTCTGGGGCTGAAGCACAATGCTGGGGTAGAAAAGTACCTGTTGAAAGCAGAGAATCCTCCTTGAGGGGCTGTGTGCCAGAGTCTCTGGAACAGACTCCCACTTGCTTTCAGAATCATCCAGCCACTATGGTTTGTGCCTCTGCATTATTGAGGACTGAAGTTTCAGCCTCTGAGATAGGTGTTCCCATCCAAACTTTAAATGAAAGGTGATAGTTCTCAGCAGAGCTAGAAGTTCTTCTGGAGCCCCAGGAGCCACCATGTACCCACCTGGAGGAGAAGAGGGTATTTCATAATTCTCTTTGTAGCTGCTGCATGCCAGTGCCATATGTTAAGCAGAAGGGCCTGTTCCAACTCAGAGCAGGAGAGAGACAAGTTAAGGGAGGCCTTGTCTCTTCTCTTGGGCACACTGGGGAACACAACAGAGTTCTGATCCATCTTTTCATATTTGTGGCCTCTCCAGTTCAAGCTGGGAGCAGGGGGTTGCAGCATGGTGTCCCATCTCAAAGGGAACGGGACTTGCACTGCTCTCTAGCAGGAGCCATGTCAGTCTAATAGAACATGCAGGGGAGGAAGTTTATTGTCCAGAGAACACCTCAGTTGCATCTTCAAAGAGATTGTAAGCTCTTGTAAGCTCTTCCCCAGAGAGCCTTAAAGGATGGCTTTCCTTATTTACACTGGCCACTTGCTTAACTCCCAGTGCAACACTTTTATGGTCTCTCCTGTCACCCAAGCTCTCTGTGCCTGTTGCTGGCATTCCAGCAGTGAGCACGATACCCCAGGCCTAGGGAGGGGATTTGCCTACCTGGTGTGGGCTGACACAGCTCTAAAACCCACAGGTTTGACCGCATGGGAGCAGGTGGCCCACTCTTCATTGACGTGACGTGGCACCCCGCAGGGGACCCGGGATCTGACAAGGAAACCTCTTCCATGATTATTGCCAACACTGCAGTCAACTACTGTGGCCTGGAGACCATCCTGCACATGACATGCTGCAACCAGACCAAGGATGACATCACGGGGCATCTGCAGAAGGCCAAGAGGCTTGGGCTGAAGAACATCATGGCCCTGCGTGGAGGTGAGTCCTGTGACGTGCAGGGCTCAGCCTGTGCTGCTGCTGTGTTCAATTCCAGGGAAAAAACAGAGAAATAAGATTTATTAGAGGCTCCTTCTGTGAGAATTAAATGTTGAGACTGCATTTCACCTGAGCCCTTTATTAGCAGTCCCTCCAGCTCAAGGGTAGGCAAAACTGGTCCATGGTTGAAACTGCAGACTTGGGGGTTTCATCTTTGTCTTTTTTTTTTTTTTTTTGATAGCAGGAGGTTTCTACAGAAGTAGCAGATCTGAGTCCAGCAAACAGTTGGAGAGAGCTGTGGATTTGTTCTCTTTTCAGATCCTGCTGGTGAGGAATGGGAGGAAGAAGTAGATGGTTTCAACCATGCTGTTGACCTGGTTAAGCACATCCGCAGTGAATTTGATGATTACTTTGACATCTGTGTGGCAGGTAAATGTCTTCCACTGCAGAGTGGGGGGAAGGGTCTGAGACAGGAAAATCAGCTCAGCATTCCCTCCCTGGCCTGCTGTGACAATACAATACTTCCTAATTTCTAGCAACTTGCCCTGACCACCAGGGTTTCATTTTTTTCCACCCCTCTTCCTCCCAAAGGCTACCCCAAGGGTCATCCTGAAGCAGAGAGCTATGAGGCAGACCTGAGGCACCTGAAGGAGAAGGTCTTTGCTGGAGCAGACTTCATCATTACACAGCTTTTCTTCCGACCAGAAACCTTTCTCAAGTTCATGAAGGACTGTCAAGCCATTGGCATCACCTGCCCCATTATTCCTGGCATCTTCCCCATACAGGTGAAATCCAGTAATTTGAGTTTGGGGAGGGAATAAGGATCCAGGATGTTAAGTGTTTGTGGGTCAGGGCCTGAGAGAGAGAGGTCTGTAAATATCCTCCACAAAATTTCTGGGAAGTGAGAGTGCTAAACATGTGCTAAGTCTCTAGGTGGTTTGCTAAATTAAAGAGGCAGGTAATAACAAGCTGAAAAAGTTTTCTGTGCCCATATGGCAAAAAGGGGCATAAGGGACAATGCCACCAGTCCTGAGGTGTTAGTTGTCACTGTCAGCATGCTGGGCTTGGACAAGGACCTAAAAACCACCAAAAGTGACATGACCTGGACCGTGTTACCATCCTGGAGATGGGGCCTGGGAGTGGAATCCAGGAGACCCAATTCTAAACCTGCCACAAAATTGAGACCAAGTACCTGTGCTACGGGGATGTCAGAAAAGGGCCTTGGAAAAATACAAATCCCTTTCATCCTCCTCCAGGGTTACCACTCCCTGCGCCAGCTGGTGAAGCTCTCCAAGCTGGAGGTGCCTCAGGAGATCAAAGATGTGATTGAGCCCATCAAGGACAACGATGCAGCGATCCGGAACTACGGGGTGGAGCTGGCAGTGTCCATGTGCCGGGAGCTGCTGGACAGTGGGACGGTGCATGGGCTCCACTTCTACACCCTCAACCGGGAAGTGGCCACCACTGAGGTCCTGAAGCGCTTGGGCTTGTGGAAGGAGGACCCCAGGTGAGCAGAACATACTGGTTTCTGTGAGTTCCACTTTCACATCCATCCACCCACCCCACCTTCTGAGAGCAAGCAAATTCTGCTTTTTTTTTGCCTTTTTTGTTTCCCTTTTAGCACCTTTCTGCATTTAGAAGTTCACCCTTCTGTGAACAAGAGCTGGGAGGAATAGAGGGGACAGCTGAAGGAGGAGTTTGGTTGGTTGGTTTAGTAAAGTAGCTTTAAAGGAGCTGTTCTAGGACTTTAAAAACCCAGACTCTTAAAGCTGCCACTTGGAAGAAATAAGTTTTTGATCCCTGTCACAACCCCTCTTACAGGCTGGGTGCTATGAAAGCTCCCACTGTGGATTTCTAGGGTTCTCTGCAGCTGATAAAGGGAATGTGGAATTCTCTCTGAGTCCACAGGCAGCAAAGGAAATTCTCAGCTGTTTTTTTTTTCCTTACAGTACCTTCCCATAGTGCTTTGCCTTACCTTTTCCAATTTCAGGTGTCAGTGCTGTACTCTAACATTAAATAGACCCCTACTGAGCATCTTGTAAGGGAACTGCAGGGGAAACACTTTCCATAAAGGAAGAAGAGTTTCCTGTCCTACTTCTCGGCGAGCCAGAACTCTTCTCAGCCTCTGTTACCAGGGGAAGGGCTTCCAGGCTCTAGTGGAGAGTCAGCAGAGGAAGTGTGTTAATGTCTGCTTTTCCCACACAGGCGGCCCCTGCCCTGGGCAGTCAGTGCCCACCCCAAGAGAAGAGTGGAAGATGTTCGGCCCATCTTCTGGGCCTCCAGGCCCAAGAGTTACATCTACAGGACCCAGGAGTGGGATGACTTCCCCAATGGGCGGTGGTGAGTGTCAGCTGCAGTAGGAAAGCCTGGTGCTCAGTTGGTCTCCGTTAATGGGTGTCCTGGGCACACTTTGGGCTTCACTGAAGAGGTGGCTTCCTAACAAAGTGGTCCCCAGTTGCTTGGATGGAATGAGGTGAGGAGAATGGCACCAAGATCTTGAGGTTTTTGGTGTCTAGGTGGGTTTTGTTGGATACTTCTCTTCCTGGGTGGCTGCTTCCCTGCACCACCAAATCAGCTGATCTTCCTCAGTGGGCTGTTAATTCTGTGTCTGCTCCCCTTGCAGGGGCAACTCTTCCTCTCCAGCCTTTGGGGAACTGAAGGATTATTACCTCTTCTACCTGAAGAGCAAGTCCCCCCGGGAGGAGCTCCTGAAGATGTGGGGAGAAGAGCTGACTGGTGAGGAAAGTGTCTTTGAGGTGTTCACCTGTTACATCACTGGAGAGCCCAACAGGAACGGGCACAGGGTGAGTGATGGCCCAGGAAGGGGTGGTTGGTGTGGCACAGACAATAGTGCACGTTTCCCGTTGCTCCTGGTACTACATCATTCTTCTAAACAAGAATTGGCACTTCCCCACCCAAAAGGATTTTCTGGGACAGTGTTTGGAAGGGGATCCAGCAGCCAGGGCTCAAAATAAAAGGAAATTTGCTACAGTATGACAGGGCTGGTATCTATAGACTTCAGCAGTCATTCTTAGAGTTGAGCATATGCTGCCCTGTGAACCAAACCTGGGAGTTCTCTCCTGCAGCAGGTGTGTTTGAGGCCATCAGGGCACTTCTGAGTGCCTTCAACATCCAGATGGTCATGAAGGGGTTGTTACTCCCACTGTGAGCCACCTTTTCTCCTCACGGCAGGTCACCTGCATGCCTTGGAACGACGACCCTCTGGCCACCGAGACCAACCTCCTGAAGGACCAGCTGGAGAAGGTCAACAGACGAGGCATCCTGACCATCAACTCCCAGCCAAACATCAACGGCAAACCATCCACAGACCCCATTGTAGGCTGGGGGCCCAGTGGGGGCTATGTTTTCCAAAAGGTACTGTACTATTCCTGGCTAGGCAGCAAAGAGTTCTGACCCTGTTTGGCCTCTGTTGGGTTGGGAGGTCCCAGGCTTTCATCCAGATAATCTTTCTGCCTGCTCCTTATCTTAATGCCTTGTTGGTGAGATGAGGCAAAGCTCCTTTGGTGTCCTAAGACCCAGGCTGTGTCATCTCTGTGGCAGAGTTCAGGGCTGTTTTCTCCCACCTCAGATCATGTATTGTTTCTTGTTTCTACTCTCGGCAAGCAACTATCGGTAACTTTTTTCTAGAGCAAGGCTGAGAAGTTTGAGATATATTTTATTCACTGCATCTGGTCCCATTCAGTGATGCAGAAAGCACCTGGGTTTTCCATAAAATGGGAATCAATGGGGTAGTATCTCTACCACCCAGCTTCTCATGGTGATAACTGGGCATTTATAAATTCCCCTGCCTGTCCTTCACTAAGGCAGAGCTCTCCACAATTGCACCCAGCCCACAGCACTGTGCTGTGCTGTTCAGACAACTGCCAGGTTCCTTCCCTGGCCTGCCAGCAGTCCTGCCTCCCACTGTCAGGCATTTCAGGCCCTGGAGCCTCGCCACTAATGGCTGTGATAGGAATCGAGGTAAATGCCAGGCAAGTGGCTCATACTGGGAAACAAAGCAGCCTTGTTCAAAAGGGATCCAAACCGCTAAAGCCAGAGACCAGCAGATGGCAAATGCAGTTATGTTTTCAAAGGAAAAGATTCCCCCGAGGTGAGGGAAATCCATCATCTCACACAATAGCCAGGAAATGGGGGGAGGGGAAGCAGTTGTTGGGAGCAGCCAAGCACAGAGCAAGTACAGAATTCGTTTGTATAACCACACGGGGAGAACTGTGAACCAAAGATGAGGACAGGGAGTGGTGCTTAGGAGAGCCCAGCTGAGACCCCCGAGTTCTGCTCTCACCAGGCTGGGCTGCCTTGGCAAGACACTGCTGTAGAACAGAGGTCAAGCTCAGGCCTCTTCCAAGCACTCTGGCACAGGCTGCTTCCTGGTGCAGCACTTGTGTTTACACTGGAGTTCACTCCAGCCTGTCTGTTTGGATGGGTGCAAAACAGGCAGGATGTAGCTCTTTCCTGAGCTCTCTGTTCTGGGCTGTTATATCTGCTTTCCCCAGTTATTTTTTTTCCCCAGCTCTCTTACAGATTTGCTCTGCCCTTTGCTCAGCCCTCTCTATAGTACATGTTTCTAAAGATGAACGTGCAAGGCAGCCCAGACTCCACCATCTGTCCTTGTTTGCCTGTATTTAACTGTCCTGCAGTGACTCAAGGCTCTGATTCTCCTCCCCCTTCCCCATCCCTCCCTGCAGGCCTACCTGGAGTTCTTTGCCTCCAGCGAGATCATCACGGCGCTGCTCAAGGTGCTGAAGAAGTACGAGCTGAGGGTGAACTACCACATTGTCAACGTCAAGGTGGGCTGTGGGGCACGGGACACGTTCCTTTCACCACCTGGGGAGAGAGGCAAATATCCAAGATTCAGATATTGCTGTGAACAAAGTGGGACATGAGGGCTGATGAAGGGAAGGGAAAGTAAAGAAAAGCAAGTCAGCTGTGTTGTGCAGCAGCTGTTTGAGTTAACAAGGAGAGGGTAAATATATTTGTTCCAACTCACTCAGCTCCTCCTCCAGCAGTTGCTTCAGAAAGGTCTTCTTTCCTTTGGCAGGGCCAGAATATCACCAATGCTCCAGATCTGCAACCCAACGCTGTCACCTGGGGCATCTTCCCAGGCAGGGAGATCATCCAGCCCACTGTAGTGGATCCTGTAAGCTTCCTCTACTGGAAGGTGAGTCCTCCCCCCTGCTGGATACACTGCTGTGAAATTCAGTGTCTGGTTGGGTTGTGGTCTGTGACACTTCTCACAGTTGAGGGCTGTTGCAATATTGGCTTGCAGAGGTCCAGGTGTTGCTTCTCCTGCTCCCTCCGTGTAAGGAGAACTTTGCTGTGGCAAAAGCTCTTCTCAAACACCAAGTGCACAGTAACTTGGGAACTACCAGTGTCATTGTGCAGGGCCCCAGAGTGCTGGACAGTGGCTCTCCCTCCCCTCTTACACACACACAGGGGCAGCAGTGAGCCATTCATTGCACTTCAAACCGTGTCTCCCTTCAGCTCAGGGCACTTCCCCCTGACTGGAAAGCAGGAGGCTCCTTGCCCAACTCCTGCTGTGTTCACGGAGGAGAAGCGAGCCACAGGCTGGTCAGCCACATGTGACACTAGGTGTCCTAAATTAAGTATCATGACAATGTTACACAACTGCCAACACTTTTTCTCCCCCTGCCAGGACGAGGCCTTTGCCCTGTGGATCGAGCAGTGGGCCAAGCTCTACGAGGAAGAGTCGCCCTCTCGCATGATCATCCAGTACATCCATGACAACTATTACTTGGTCAACCTGGTGGACAACGACTTCCCCCTCGAGAACTGCCTCTGGCAGGTTGTGGATGACACTTTTGAGCTGTTGAACTCTCCAACTCAGCAGTGAAAATCTCTTTTTCACTCTCTTACTTCCTCCTTCCGTCCACTGCGAAGCAGAAGCAGCTCCTGTGCTGGTGATGGGCAACACACTCCTAAGGCCACACTATGTGCTCTTCTGTCCCCAGCACAAAGAAAAGACTCCCTGAGCCCTTCTCACTGAACAATAGCCAGAACTACCTGAACCTCTGAGCTGAGGCTCCAGACTGAGCCTGAAGGCCAGCTCTGCCCGATGAAGAGCTGTTAATGGCTGTGTTGATAGAGAACAGAGAACTCTCCTGCATCAATGTGATAAAACTCCATTCTGGTAACTTTCCCATGCCAGAAATGCTGCCTTGGGGGCAGAAACACTCCTGTCAGCTGTGCCTATGCAAGGGGATTATTTCAGTAGTTACCAACCCGGAAAAGAAGGTCAAATTGCGTTTATATTGCACTCCTAAACGGTATTTCTTCATAATTGCTCATATCAGGTTATTTTGCACTCACTCCAGAAGAAGTTTTCAATATTTCTCCCTAACTTTTCTCCTTTTATTGTATTCCCTGTTTTCTTTTTAATAGGACTATGTGAATTCCAGTTCTGGATTAAGCTACTTAGGAATCAACACTATTCCTTAGATTATGTATAATAAATTACATGAATACAAATGTCTCTTGTCCTAGGCTATACTCTAGCAGAGACTCATGTTGTTTGCAAACTAGTCAGCCTGGCACAAGGGAAAATTTTAAGAAAACCAACTGTTTCTGGGGCAGTTCTGCCTTCACTTTCAGTGCACGCCCTGAGTATGGCCAAAGCTCCATGGAAGAGCAGAGAAAGCTTAAAATCCTGGAATTTACCACAATTAACCATCTTTTGGCTCAGAGCTGCAATGTCGAAGGAGTTGTGGTGGTCCTTTTCCAGTGCCTGTAGGGAAAGACAGGCCTACCTTTCCTGACCTAATGACTCTTAACAGCCTTAGGCCCCCCAGCATTGGAATAAGGGGTGGGGGGAGCTACTGAGGCTGGTTTGTGTACTTAATAATCCTGCCAAGCTACCCCAGGCTAGGAAAACAAGACCTCGGGGCAGTTCCCAGTGGGATTTTGAGATCCCCACCATGCTGTGAGCATCTCTTTCAAACAAGCAAGGAAGAAAAGCCTTTTCCAGATTCTTCAGACCCTCTTGTTACAGCTGTCTGAGGCCGGGCTCGTATATCCAGGGTAATTACAGGGCATCAATCACAGAGGCAAGTAATGGGAAGGTTGGGGATCAGACACGCCTGTCTCGCCTCAGCAAAGCTTTTGGTGCTCAGCTGTTCCCAGCAGGTTTCTCCATCCCCGGCCCATTCAGCACAGAAAGGAACCAGCAGGAAGCAGTCAGGAGGTTGGCCACCCACTGAAAGGCTTAATGAAGAGCTGATGGACCTAGACAGGGGGAGGAGGTGGGAGCCATGTGGGAATCTCCCACCGGGGGGAAGAGCCAAATCTAAAAATAAAGAGCGGTGTTTGTACCTCCCCGGGACAGTCCAGACTTTGGAATCAACAGGATCTAGCACAGGCAAACTCCTGCTCCATCCCTAAGACTGATGTGTTTGCTTGCTCCCCTGCTTGATGCCAAACTCCTGTCCATGACAGGAACACTGAGTAAAGGGAGAGCCTGTAAGGCGGTTTTGTGACCTTTAATCAGAACTCCAGTGAAAGCAGGGTCCAGAGGAGAAGGGAATGCGACCTCACAACAATGGGGGGGGTAACTTCTCCATTTGTGCTGCTAAGGAGGTAGGGTACAAGTCATTTAAAGAGGATCTTTGACTAGGTACCATGTGTTCCTGGTTGTCCTTTGGCTGCCACCCTTCTGGCCTGCAGCACTGCTTTTATCACAAGGGCAGTGTTCTCTTTCTCGACCCCACAGGACCAGCTCTTTGTTGTGACAGGAGCCACATCCTCCACGTGTCCTGAAATGAGCAGCAGCTGCAGGCAGTCCCCTTCTATTCAGCAGGGTCCTTTGTCCTTGAGCTGGAATGCTGTGAGCTGCTGCCACCTTTCAAAGGCCTGAGAGAGGGAAGTGGACAAATCAAATACTCAGGTGACCCTTGAGGGGTTGCAGCCACTCTCATACAACCCATAAACACAGCCTGCCCTCTAGCAATGGCTCTGCCAGCTGCCTCACCCTTCACTCAGAGCCCTTCCCTGCCTCTCCTAAGCCAATAAATGACATGCAAAGCACAAATCAATGCGAGAGAAAAAAGAACAGTGTCCCCTCTGCCCTCTAATTTCAGTACCTGCTCCCACCTCCTTAAAGCAGGACCTAATCCTGCATGGATCTTCAGGAGGCAGGCAGAGGAGTAAACTGGGTATGAGTTCTAAGGCTTTGCCTGCTCACTCAAATTCATCGTGATTTGCCTGCCCCTGGGTGTAAGTCAGCACGGCCCTCCTGCACCAATGTGGAGCCTGTTTCTTCCCTGAGTGGGCTCTCCAGAGGCAGGGGATTAGTGGATTAACATCACTAATAACAGCGGGGAAGGGGGCACACGTCAGGGAAATTGACTGCTGACACAAAGCTTTGAAAAACACCCAAAGATGACCCCATGTAAAGCTGGAAGCTATTTCCCTTTGTCACTGGCAAGTCCCATTCCTTGATGTATTCAACTTCTCCCCAAGCAAGTGCTTTGTGCAGGGGGAGAGATACAGGGAACACCAGTTGTCCCTTTGGGGTGCTTTCTGGTGCACTGAGGCCCACAGAATCGAAGCACTGGATTCGTAAATGCTTACCTGGGACAGGAGGCTCCTGGCTTCCTCCTCCAAAAAATTCTGCACCACACAGCTTTGCAAATATCTTCGCCTCCACACCCTCCAGGCCTTTTCTATCAGCCGCTGCCGGTCCTGCCAGAACAGACAGTGCACGGATTAATTGGGCTCTGGCAGGCAAATCAGCTCCCTTCCCCTGAGTCCCACCTTGCTTCCCAGTTGCCTTCCTGGGTCCCTCTTGAATGACTTTGCATTGGTAACAAACAGAGCTGACTAATAACAAAGCTCTCTCTGTCTCCTGCAAATCCTGTGGCTAATTAAGGCCCGAAACCCTGGGGAGCTCCAGCACAGCTCCTCAGTGAATATGGGCTTTATACAGGAGTCATCTTGTCCCCTGGGCAGGTCAGAGCCCCCCCTCTCACACAGCTAAAGCCCAGGAAGTCAGGCAGAGCATGGGCTGAGAGGAAGAGGAAACCAAATGACAGCCCTTGGTAGGTTGTGGTCACCAGTGGGATGTATCAGGAACACAGATGAGGACAAAGACTGTGATACTTGCTGTGAACTTTTTGCACAAGCTACAGACAATCTACACAAATCATCCTGTATCGGCTTCCCACTTTTAAGACGGGGCAAAGCACAACTAAATCTGTAGATCTGCCAGTGTGCCAGGCTGGCATTTCAAAAAGAATGATGGCAAAATGATCCACAGCAGCAGAGCAGGATTTCTGGCCCACACTGGTACTTGTTAAACCTCCCAAGTCTCATCTCCCAGACTGCGAGCAGAGCAGGCTTGCCCAGTAACACCCATCCCTGCCACCCTGGTGGCAGCAGACACTCACCAACACCTGAGCCAGTGTCACCACCTTGCTGGCTTCCTTCCACTGGTGCCACCCTCTTGCCAGACAGAGCAGTCTCCTTTCCCGCTGCTGCCGGCAAAGGACCACTGTGCGATGCCACCACCTCAGGTATTTCCTCCTGCAGGCAAGGGAGAAAAATCAGCTTTACCAGCCCAACAGCCTTACAAGGGAACCCTTCCCTCATGGCAGCAGCAAGAGGAAGCCCAGAGCCCTCCACTCCCCTTACCCGAGACGTTCCTCATCCCACTCCTCCAAGTCCACCTCTGCTTTGTTCTCCTCGATCCCTGCATGTGCAGGAGAGGATCCTACCACATCAGGTCTCTCCACCAGGTGAGGGAGCCGCAGCCTTTCGGCCCTGTTTTGGTTTCTGTAGATCACCAGCCAGCGCTGAATGGCACTGGGAAAAAGTCCAGCTGGTGCTGAACCCTCTTCTCTGCTTCTTCTGCTTTCTAAGAAAGGAAAGAGGAATCACACAGGAGCTCTGAGTCCTTAGCCCTTTGGCTCGACATGGAAGCAACCCACAGAGTTTGACTGCCATGAGGTTCTACCCCACAGAGAAATCCCAGTCAATTTAGCAAACACTACTCCCCTTGCCTCCTCACACACTCCCCACGTGGCCCCATGACAGGAAGAGAGGAGGGAGCATTTTCTTACTCAGGGACCAGGACAGAGCCATCTTCCTCCTCTTCCTAGCCCCTATGAGGGTACTGCGCTGTCGTAAGCACTGGGAAAAGGCAGCTGCTTTGGTCCAGTAGTTGCAGGCCTGCAAACAGAAATAACACAGCCAAGAGTAAACACAATGCACACAGACAGCACTCACACAAACCAACCTCGGAGACACATTTATGCCACAGCCCTGCAGGTAGTTTAATGTGCTAGACCCCAGGCTGGAAACTGCACAGATGAGCTCCCAGCAGGACTGACTCAGCCCTTCCAAATCAATCGGTCTCTTTGTGGTTGGTGAGCTGTGAGCCTTTTGAAAAAAGCTGCAACTCTGACAGCTCACTCTGCTCTGCAGGGACAGTGATTATCCCAGCTCATCTTTGAGCAGAGAGGAGGGAGTGCTCTCATCTCTCTGGTCAAAATGTCCCCTTTTCCTTATTGCAGTGCTCCAGATGGTTGCTGCAAGTGCCAGATTATGGTGATGAAGTTGTGTGCACGGTCTGTAAAGAATTTCAAAGCAGGGACTAAGCAGTCACCACAAATCAAATTTTTATACAAGCCTTGTCACTGAATTCTCAGCGCCTCGTGACTCACTGAGCCTTCAGGAGGGAACAGGCAGTGAAGGAGAACCGTCTGACAGGGATCTTCACCTTACCTGTTCGACAGTGGCTGCAGATCCCAGGCGCAGGGCTTGCTGTCCCCGTGCAGCCACTCGCCAGCGGTGACAGGCTTTACCTGGAGAGGGGGACTGCCACTCGTGGTTTCTCTCTCCTGGCATTCTCTGTTTGGCTTCCAAGAGTTTGTTCCTCCACTCAGAAAAGCTCACAAGTAAGAGACGGTGCTCTCTGACCCTTTTGAACTCAGAGAGGGCTTCCTGCTGCCTCAGACTGCACGCAGTGACCTGGGCCCAGGTGGTGAGGCACCTGAAAAAATACAAGCATAGAGAAGTGGCAGATACCTAAAGTCACATTTCCATGTTAGACCAAATCCCACCTTCTCACCCAGCCTGCAGTGTCCCACACAAACGGTCAAAGCAAGCCAAAGAGCATTCAACATGAATAAAGGCTGTTCCTATTATTCCTTCTGCAACCAACATTTATGGATCTTTCTCCATGCTACTTATTTCTCCAGTGCCTCGTCTTTGGGAGCTTCAAGTTCAGACTCAACTACAGTGTCTTTCTGCTGAAGACTTCCCTTATTTTACTTTGGTTTCCCAACACTGTTACCTCCCAGCTACTCAAAGCCCAGGAGGATGTCTGCTTCCCTCTGGCCATTTTAGCATTTCCTCCTCTTCAAAGGCCTCTGCAAAGAGAATCCAATATTACACTACACTCTTCCTTTGACTCCAAAACAAACACTTTTCCTAGGCTGCCCTGCCAGTAACACAGTGGATCCCTCAAAAAAAAAAAAAAAAAAGGAATTAGTCAGCCTTCAATCTTTTTCTGTTCCAGCAGCTGGCCTTAAGGGTGATGTTTGATGAAGGCTTTTTCTTTATGGGATGAAAACAAAACTGCTAAAATCTCCTTCAGCATGGAACCCAGCAGACTCCTGAGGTCTGTCTGCTGAATTTAAGACAGCAGCTTGTTGTCAAGACTCAGATTTTAGGTTTTTTTCTTGGCTGTCACAAACTCAGGGCCCGTGTACGTGGGATGTACAACTCAAATCTTTATGGAGACAATTTTATTCCAAAAAAATCAGTGTCTATGGGAGTTACTATAAACAGCACTGCAAATCTGCACCCACAATAATCTCCCTGTATCTTGCAGGCTGATGCACAGGAGGCCACCCTAGAATGCAATCTGCTTTTAACTCCCGGCTTATCCTTTCGGTTCCTCGTTCCACTCGGACTTTCATTATGCAAATCAGCCCACTGCACCATAGGGCAGAGGTGTAAATATCCTCTGCTTGGCAGGCTTCCTGGAAGATCAAGAGAATCTATTGCAGGTTATCCTAGCATGAAAAATGCCCCCCTCAGAAGAGACAGGGCTCAGCCTGTACCATGTCCAGGTGAGGAATTAGAAATGCTGCCTCATCAAAGGAGACTTGGAAGGAAGATTAATGGTGGAGACACACTCAACAGGAAGGAGAAACATTAAGGGCTTCTCCCCAACACAATTCCCACCAGGGAGCCACCACAGAGGTAGATTTGCAGAGGAAAATGCAGTTGGGTGGGGTGAGTGTAGCATCACAGCCAGCAAAGTTTCACTGGGTTTTTAGTTGCTCTTTCTGCTGCAGATTTTTGTCTCCTCAGCCTGACCCTGCAATTCAAAAGGAAACCTGCTAGGGCCAAACCTGCACTTCTCATGCCTTAAGTGAACCCTTGGTATAAATAATCTTATTGATTCTTATCCTCCTGAGTTATTTCAGAGAGAAACACCTGAACAATTCCTGGTTCACTGAAGCTGGACACTTCACTGCACTTCAGCCAGGCACCAGCCCCACACAACATAAACCACAAACAAAAGTGTTTTCAGTGAGAAAGCCACTGAACACAGCTAAGAGAGAAAAGAAATTAAATTCTTATGTTTTCAGGATTTGCAACATGGCATAAGATTGCAAACCATACTACAGCTTCACCTATATTGTAACTAACACCAAGATGAATTGAATATCATGGTTCTTCATAGGCTTTACTGGATATTGCTTTGCTGCAGGAATATATTGAACTCAATTTTTCACATTAAATTAAAATCAACACACTGTGTCCAGAATCCTAAAAGACTCAAGTCTGTAAACATCAGATCTCTGTAAACCTCTGCCCCCTATTCCTTTCAGCAAATACTGAATAATTCCTGTGAAAACAAGGCTTTCAATTTTTAAACTATACAAATTTGTTTGCATCTCCCTTGATTAGAGTACAAATACAACACTGCATAACTATGACTGAACACAAGTTCTGGAAAGAAGAGAAGCTTTGAATGAGAAGAATGAGATGTGGAGTGTGAGGCTATGGATAAGAGACTCTTCAATATAGAAGCATCCCCAGGGAAGTGCTCCTACAGGAGCTCCATTTACACACAAGTTAGCTGTACTTTCAAACCCAAGCTCTGCTCTGAACACAACGGATTCTCTGCTACATAAATTGCTCTTCACTCAAAGCTTCCCTCAGAAACAAACCTGTGCTGGAGAAGACGTTGCCAGAAGGAAGCAGCGTGTTTCTGCTTCATTGTTTGGTAATACCATGTCTGCAGGACCAGCCTCTTCTTCTCCTGGCAGTTGTGCTGAGCCCACTGCTGCTGCAGCTCCCTCAGAGCACGATTCCCTGGGAGAGAACACACCACCTTGCTGAGCTCAATCCAAGGATTTTTCCATCACAGAGTCCAGACAAAAGCAAAGAACACATCTGCTGCAAACACCAAATGGGACCAGACCTGCTAAGATTTCCTGTCCTCTCTTTAGCAGCTAAAGAGACTTTTCAATTCAGCTTGTAGTTTTCTGTCTGCGTGGCAGTCAGACCTTCTTTTTAATTTTCCCTGCAAGGGACCACAGATCACTTCCATTCTTATCTGCAAGGCAGTTTTCCATCAACATTTGGGAGTGTTCCTTCGCCACCACAGTAGCACATGGAATCCCCTGAGGGAGGGACAGGACCAGGACTGTCAAGCCACCCCAAAAGACACATCCTGACCCTGCCTGACTGTTGGGTCTGAGGAGACACGTTCACACTTGGAGTGCTGCACTGAACTCCATTTATCTCCCCAGCTGCTGAAATGCACTGCTTGAGGACTCTTTCGGTAGTGGAGGTAGAGGTGCTAAAGGAGCACCTTCCCTACCAAAGCACTACAAAAGAGCAGGGCCCTGGTCCTGCTGATAGCCAGAATAATGCAGTGACACAGGCACTTACTGACCCCTGGACTGGCAGGCGCCTTTCCAGACGAGCAGTGCACAAAATTACAGCCAAGAGTGGGGCTTTCCCCATCCCAGCCATTCCCACAGCATCCCTCTCCTACAGGCACAAGTGCTGCTGTGGGGTGGGGTCACTCACTTTGCCAGCAGGAATGCCAGTGCTTCAGAGCATCAGCAGTGATCTGGTGCATGTGACACGTGAATCTCCGGTCAACTTCCACTTTCTGGGCCAGTCTCTTTTTCCACAGGCTGAAAGCCATCTGGCAGCAATGATCTCCATATTTTAGGGCTGCTGCTGCTTTTCTGTTCTTATTTTCCACGACCCAGTGGTGCCAGCTGAGAAAGGCTCTGAGAAAGACAAAGGTCACTGCACTGACTGTAGGAACAACCCACACAGATTCCCACCCTTGTAACTGAAACTTTAACAGCAAACATACACCAGGGAGTTTTAGAAACACATCTCATCTGTTAACATCCTTTTCCCATGAAATATCAGGGGAAATAATGGACAGGGCAAGTTGCTGGGAATAAGGTGTTCTGTTCTAGTGGTGCCAAGTAAGCCTGTTGTGCCCTTCAGCTTTGGAATCAGTAGAGAGCAAGGCCAGTTTAGTGGATTAGGAAGTTACCAGGACTTGTTATCAGCAGTGCTGGGCTTCCTCTAATTTGAAGGACATCCAATCCAACCAGAAATTACTGTGTTCAGATATGATAATTTTGAAGTGAGCAAACCCACAAAATAATGGGCTGAAAAACTCCCACCAAAGACAGAAAAACACAGCCGGATAAAGAATTTTTTTTTTCTTATTTTTAAAGTAAGGGTAAAGCTTTCAAAACAGAGAGCTTTGGGAAACTTCTGGAAAGCACAATCCCTACCGAGACAGCTGAATGTTCCTGAAGTACTGCTGGACCTTTACAAGTTGTTGAGTCCGAGCTGACCAAATAATGAAGTACCTCTGCAGGCAGCATTTCTCTGCCTGCTGCCAGCAGCTCTTCACCTCCTTGTCAGAATTGTAGTCCTGGAAAGCAGAAAGGCAAAAGAGACCTTGAACTGCTGTTATACCACAGTTACTCCGTGCAGCTCAGCCCTTTCTCTTGCTGCTGTGACTTCTGTGATGGCCCAGCTCTCTGTTGCTCTCTCACACACCCCCCATGAACATCCAGACATGAGGTGTCTAACACATCCCTTTCAAACCCTAGACACCTGGCCCATTTCCACTCAGCTGGCAAATGGTAGGCAAGAGTCACCCTGAGGAAAGCTTCAATCTCCCAAACCTTCTGTCGGAGAGAAAAGGACAAAGACGAAACAGCAGTGAGACCTTCCATATGCTGATATTGAAACCCAAAGGCTTTTTGCTAAATTGGGCTATGCAGAAAACTCTTGTACATTTATATTTTATGCACCACTTCCTAGCCTCACCTCTTCCCATGCAGAGTAACTGGTGATAAGCTGGTTATTATCATCTGGACTCTGTAGCACCAAAGTCTGGAACTGATCTCCCATAAACCAATTTCTTCTGCAAGACAAAAGTGTCGGGGAAAGAGGGAAAGAAACAACAGGATAAACTATCTGGAAAAATGGTGTGAGGTGATGTGAGGGGATATCCAGAAGGGAGGAATTCAGCCAGACCAAACAAGGGGCCAGTGTTACCAGCATCCCAAAGAACCAGTCTCCAACTCACCCAGCTGCAGTGCTCTGTGGAGGAAAGGAGGTCTGCAAGCACAGCTCCCTGCCCAGCTCTGTGCACTGGTGGAGTTGCAGGAAAGAACTGTGACATGGCAGGTGTGTGACATCCTCAGAGATGAGAAGGGAGAAGCCGTGCTGGCTGCTGTCACTCAGACTGCACTCCTGTGGGTGAGAAGGGAAGCACTCAGGGAACAGTTCTGACCAGGCCATTTACTCTTCTTTCTAACAAGGAATCAGGGAAATCCAGAATGCATCCAAAGGAACTGCAGGCTAGCAAGTACAGCTCTGGAGTGCTGTAATGATGGGAAAGTTATTTCTGTACTGAATGCAGAAATACAGGTATTTCTGTACTGAGGAAAGAGCACATACACTGTCACAGTGAGGAGGCTCTTTACACCTCATCCCTTCCACCTTGCAGCCACAAACAGAAGCGAGTGTGCAAAGGAACCTCACCAGCTCAGCACCTTCCAGCATCACTAGATGATGAGCCAGAAGGGCCACAGAGAGCATTGACTTTACACTTTCTGATTCCATTTCAACTCCAGGAACCTGCAGATTCAGTGCTCCTCAGCATTAAATTTTAAGCACAGTCTGCTGATGGCAACATCATGTTGAAGCAGAAATTTTCACCTGAAAAATCCCAGCAATTTAACACCTCAGAGCAGCCTGGATGTCTCAAGGCCTCCTCACCTTTTCCAATGAGCTTTGAGAGTTCAGAGTAGCTGCAGCACTGCTGTCAAAGCCAGACGATGTTGAGAGGTCCTCAGAAAACAGCGTGGCATGAGGTTCCTCATTAACAGCTCTGGGTGAGTTCTTAGAACTTTGTTCAATTGTCTTCAGCGTGAGGTACTTTTGGTGCCACAGTTTCAGAGCTTTTCTGAGTTTACACTGCTCCAAAGTCTGAGAGAAATAACTGAGACAGAAGATATTGAGACAGCAAAGTGTCAGAAAAGGAATATCACAGGGGGACAGTAGTACAGACAAAAAGGGGTTCTTCTAAAAGGATCAGAAAGTCAAGGGGACACTACTAATAAGGGCAGGGCTCAAGGAACTGGCTCTTCTGCACTCACTCAGCTTTGTGATGCTCGCACAGCCTTGCTTTCCACAGCAGATATGCCCTCTGCAGCTTCAGCTTTTGGCAGACGTCATCAAAAGAGCAGTCTGTTCTCTCCAGAAACTGTCTCTCCACAGTCCACAATGGCTGAACTTCAGGCCTCTTTGTCCCTCTCTTGTCAGCTTCAGAGCTTATAACTGCTCCTTAACCAGACACATAAAGGAACAAGAATCATTTGTCAGATGACATTCCCAACTCAGCCCAGCCCAGCCCCCAAACTGCTTCTTTTCAGTAAGGTTTAAGATTTCTTCCAGGTTCATGAAGCAGATCAACAAATCTCCCTGTAGCTTCACTGACACATCCAGAACTAGTGTTCTGCCCACTCTGGTTTGTTCCTACCCTGGACCATCTGAACCCCTCTGTTACCAGGCTGTTTTCAGCTGGTTTTCACTGTACAAGAAGAGGAAGAAGGTACCTAAGCACCTCCAAGTCTTATATTCTGCACAGACCCCAAGCTGCTCACCATGATGCTGCCTCCATTGTAGGAGGAAGAGGTTCACCACTGCCTGCTTATCACCTTCTTTGACCTGCAGCATCTCAACCCACAGCTGGAAGTGCTTCCTCAGTGATACTGCTCTGAAATGGGCCAGGTTGCACCTCTCAAGTGCCTTCTGCTCAGCAGCCTCCTTCCATGTACTGAAGCACCTGAGAATACCAAAGGCAAATAAAAACACATTAAAAACCCCATGTACAAGCTCACGTCTCTTTCTGAGAGTGGGTTTAGTTCAGGAAAGACAGACAGAAGCTGTCATCCCCTGAGCTTCTATTTGTTTATTTCAGCAAAAAGCCACTATCATGCTCAAGGCACAGCAGCACAGTGACTGCTCTTGGGTTTGGTCTTTTAGCACATCAAAGTTCAGGATCAAAAAGCTTTGGCAGTGCACAGGAGGCAAGTTGTAACATCTCTGGCCACAGTAGTTCCTCTTCATGTTTCTATCCCTACTTTCATCCTTATTAACTCCTAAAACAAAAGGATACGTGGCTTTAAGACGGAACAGCACATCTGGGTTGGCTCTGTTATTCCTTGGACCTTCACAGTGAGCAGGCTTTTCACATGAAAAATAGACCCCTCCCTCCAACTCACCGGGAGACTGAACTTCTTTGGATTTGAGCTGTCAGTGCTAAAAGCTGCCGCATTTCCAAGTATCGGGAATGCCACACCCAGAGAAGGTTTCGTAGCTTCTTCTTTTCCAGCAGGGCACGGGCTTCTGAGAGCCTGATCTCCTCTTTGCTCAGCACCTCCTTCTGCAGGCGCCACAGTCTGAAAGCTGCTGCGTCGCAGGGCAGGGAGAGACCACAGGGAGGAAAACAACTTAGAAGAATTTCTAATGATTCAGTGTCACACAGGAAACGTTCCCTGGCTGAACTCCAGCTGCCTGGGAAAATGAACTTTAGGGAGGCAGCTCACACTGCTGGAGCAAGAGCACCTGCTGCAGCTAAATTCACACGAGGGATGAGGCAAAAGGTGCATGACGTGGTGAGAGGCCACGCTCCACCACCACAGACACTGGCCCAGCTGTTGGTAGAATTAGGGTCTGAAAGAATCAGGGCAAAGCAACAGCTACACACAAACCAAAAAACACGGTGAAACAGTGATTACCTCCGAGCTGTTCCAAGGCCATGGAATGTGTACTTACCAGCCAGGCGCCTCATGTCTCTGATGGCTTCAGCTCTCCAGCAGAACTCATTTCTCTTGCTATGACGAAGCTGTGTCCACAGCTCTCCCTCCACCCTGAAAGAGGCACAAAAAGGCTTTAACATCCAGCTGAACAAAAAGGCACTCACAGAACAGAATCCAGAGCTTTCTTGTCTGGACTTCTCTTTTTGGACTTCTCTTTCTGTCTGGACTTGTTTTTCTGCATTCAGAATCTGAAGGCTCAACAAAATGTTTTTCTTTTGACCCTTCTACTGTCAAACCACTGCAAGAGACTTCAGTATTGCCTCACTCCACACACAGCAGAGACACTACTACTGCTAGAGTACTGTAGTATTGCCTCATTCCAATCTTGTTTACACCTGGATCACATAAGCATGTGATAGCTGAAGCCAAAAATTAGTACAGGAGTATTTCTGTCAGACACTCAAACACAAGTGCACAGAAGCTCTGAAATAAGATTGTTTAATTCTTGAAACTAAGTTATGAATTCTTGCAGTGTTTACCTACAGCAGTACATCCCAGGACATGGAAACTAGTTTGCCATCATCTGAGAAAAAAATTTCCCAGTGTTTGTAAAGCTTGCCTTGTCCAAGGTAACAGAAAGAGAATGCTCTTGGCTTACCTACGAGCCTGCTCTGCTTCCTTTGGGTATCCTGTTGTAAGCTGATGCTGAGCTGAGGTTGTCATAGTTGCTAATCTTCCTACTCCAAACCCCCCTGCTGATGAACTTTGGGTGTAAGAATACGGCTCAGGCTGCAGAGAGTCCTTCTTGCTCCATTTAGCCACAGCTCCCTTCCACTGCAGAAGAAACAGTGCGATCAGAACAAACTGCAGAGCACCGGGATCAGCGGCCCCATCGCTGAGTTTCACACGGGGTCCCCCTTCCTCCTCCCTATCCCAAGAAGATTTCTGCCCTCTCTGGCTGCACAACAGAAAGCTCCTGGCACCATCCCACTGCCTCTAGCCCATCCTCACCCTGTGGAAGCTGGCAGCCAGCAGAGTGTTAGCATGTCTCCGCCGGGCCACCTCCAGCTGTGTCCTCCTCCAGTGCGCAGCCCACTGCAGAGCACCGAGCCCCTTCCGCAGCAGCTGCTCACTGTAGAGCTGCCAGGCTGCAGCCCTTTTCCAAAGGACGTGCCTCCTCCAGGCTTGGAAACACCTTCTTAGGATTTCTCTGTCACACAAGTGCTGGAAACTTAAAAAGAAAAAAAAAAAACAAAAACAAAAGTGAGCTCCAGTTAACAGAAAGGAAAGTTAAACCAGCCAGGAGGTGGCAATCAGAGTTCAGCCATCAAGCTGTAAAGGAATTGTTTCAAATCGTTCTCTCTAAAGAGTGAAAAAGCTGCAGTCTCTCTTCAAGTTAAGGAACCATTAAACTGGTGGCAACCTCACACACAGGTCACAAATTTGAATCTGATCTCATGGATAAGCCCAGCACTTGACCTTCTTTAACTATGCAGTGAGCACGCTGGAATTTGCTGCACCGAAGAACAGCACTGATGGTACCAATGCTTTTTGTTGCTAGCAACAACCAAGGCTGAATTTAGAAGACAGAGCTTAAAAGACACATAAATTATTTTTTTAGATCAGACTCAATTCTGGAGACAAATCTCTGAAAAGAAAGGGATGCAGGCCCTCAGCCAACCACAGCAGAATAATGTAGGTTAAGTCCTAAAACCAAATGCTCCTTAGCCCCTTGCAGCAGTTCTCCTCCTCTGTTAACTACCAGCACATTCACACATAACCACAGGGGTTTTTACCTTTGTTCATTCACCTTCAATGACCAGACGCTGTTCTCAGAGACCTGCAAACAGACAAAAGACAGTAACACACAATTGTTCCCACTACTCCGCTCTGCTGAAGGGTTTGTCTTTGTGGCACAAGTCATTTTGGCTGGAGACCAGAGCAGTGCTGCCTCAGGGTCAGGTATTACGTCAGATGCCTTGGACACTGCCCCCACTGCTGCTCTGGGAATACTCTCACACACTTCAGACATGGAAGAGCGCAGCAAAACTGAAATCTTAGGGCCCTGCAACCACACAGAGTAAAAACCAGTTTAATGCTTTCCCTCAGCATGCAGATCCAGAGAACATAAACAGCTGTTTACATTCCTAAGAAAAACCAAGTCAAAAAGCTGGTCTTTAGGAAGAAGGAGATAAGATGGAAAGATGCATCTGTTGGGATGGAGCAGGACCACAGGAGAAGATTCTGGCCATTCAGTACCAGGTGAAAACTACAGGACAAGCATCCCCATCACTTGTACCTCAGCTCTGCACCTCTAGCAAGTGGCAGAAACAAGCACAAGCAGTACCTGTGACCAGGGATGCTTCACAGTGAGCACACCCTCACCTCTCTGGACACAGTTCCCTGTGTCTGGCTCCCTTCTTCACAGCACCGTAGCTCTTTGGCACTCCTCTCCACAGAGTGTTCTTCAGACTGGTTGAGACTGGCATCATCTTCCAAATTCTTCCAGCTGCTTTGGTAGGAGTATTTGTTCGTTTCTTCTCTGCTCACATTCATAAAATCTACATGAGAACATTCACCAAAGCCTTCTTCACCCTGAATCCCCAAAGGGCTGGACTGGCTGCTGCCCACCACAGCCGAGCTTCCGGCTGCTCCTGATCTGGGGTCACACACATCTTCTGACTCTTTGATGCACTTAACACCAGGTTCAGAGTTGTTGACTTCTACAGACTTAACACTAAGCTGCTGGCCTGGGCTAAACTCTTTATCTCCAGGAGGAGAATCGACCCTCACACACACTTCCTGTGGAGTTCCATACATGGCTACACCAACATTCATCTGAGCCCCCCTGAAATCTGTCTCCAGTGACACCCGCAGACCCTCCGGATACAGACTGCCTGGAAGGTCTTTCTTCCAAGGTTCATCACACAGAGATGCCCCGTTAGATGTCTCTTCTCCTTTAAGAACCTCTTTTGGGGAATGGCTTTCTGTGTGAACATAAACACTAGCAGTTTCCAGAGCTGGCTTTGCTGGGGAATGCAATCTGTAATAAGGGGACCAATTGTAGGAGGATTCTGCTTCTGTGTCCGCTAGGCTGCCAGAGCCCACTCTAAAAGCAAGGGTTTGTGGTTGGATGACACCTGAAATTTTTATTCTCCACGTGTTTGAGTCCACGTGTCCATATCTGTGAGAGACAGAGGGAGGTTCTGCATGACTGAATTCCCTTGCCACTGCAGTAAGGCTCCAGTCTTTAGCAAAGGGGACACCCCATTTCAATCTTGCCTGGGCAGCACTGGTTCTGGCTGCAGCTAGATGTTCTCCCAAGGCCAGGATACCGGGAGCTGCATCATCAGGAGCCAAGTACAAACGGCCACCGACTGGAGAAGACCTGGACTCCAGAGGGAGGGAGCCCCGTATCCCCATCCAAGCACTTTCCTGCTTAAGCCTCTGGATTGAACAGTACAAGCTAGCAGAAACCTGGGAGGATTGCAAAAGAGACTGAAAGGAGTCCAAACCAGATGGATTGAGATCCCCCGAGGTCCGGGTTGAACTACCACAAGCATTCACACTTTCACTAGAGCTCCTTGAAGAGGGACACACCCCTACCTCACGCCTAAGAGAGAAATCTGCAGTGTGAGATGACAAATGTGCATTGACCAGGGAAGGGTTCACAGGATCCATACAAGAAGCAGCCAGGAGGCTGATGCTCTTGGTTTTTCCACTGGATAGCCACTATTCTTGTTCCTACTTCGTAAATAGTGATGACTAGGATGTGTATGTGGAGCAGGGACGAGCTGCCTTTGCTTCCTGATGGTGTTGTTGAGGAAAGTCAATACTCTCACTCCTTCTCCCTTCTAAACCACAAGCCTCAAGGTGCGAGGGACATTCTCAGCAGGGAGCACTGACAAATCAAGATGGGGACTCTGTAAGCCACACACTTGTTGTGCTGCAGCCCAGAGCAGAGACTGTTCTGCTGCAGGAAGCAGAAACTGGAGAACTGAGTGGCAGTGTCCTGGAACGGCTGAGAAGGGCAGGAGAGATTAGTCTGTCTCAGACTGGGATCTTTCTTCCCAGGTGAGAGGTGTGGAACACAACCAGCCTTGTGCTGCTGTCTGCCTGGGCTTACGCTGAATGCTGCAGCCTCAAGCCAGGGATGAGAAATGTCTACTCGACTTCTAGTGCCCAAATACAGACCAAAATTCAGGTTCTTCTGAATGTTTCTTTGCTCTGAAGAAAAAGAAGAAGAAATATAAACAAAGGAGCACGTGTATTTCCCGTCACATCTTGCCTAGTTTGCCAAAGGCTTTCGGTACTTTCCTTATGAATTCCTCATCTCAAATCCACCAGCCTCACTCCTCAAAGTGTTACAGGCACTACTCTCTTCCTGTTTCTCAGCAGACAATCATGTCTGGCAGAGCAGCAATGACTGAAAGGGACAGATTCAGCTCTCAACAAAAAAACCTGGGAAACAAAAGACTTCCAGCATTATGCACCTGCAGCCTCAAAAAGAACTTGTTGCTAGCAAGGCGGAATTATCCTGCTGACAAAAAGCAGCTTGTCCTGAATGCTTTACATCTCACCAGATCTACACGACACCAGTCAAGAATAGGTCTGAAAGAATATGTTTTCACAGAAGTCAGAGCACCGTGGTTCCAGCTGGAGTACAATGCTTACCCCTCTTCATTGACTGGAAATTCAGCTCCCATCTCCTCCACACTCGTCATTTCCTCCAGGGCTGATAGGAGAGGGAGGGCCTCAACTTAAAGTTCTGTTTCACTGCTTAGCCAGTGAACATTTGTCCAAGCATCATGCTTTAGCCCTGTAAAGGTTCAAGGCTCTACAGACTAATTTCTTCTTGTCCACACTAAAGGATGAAACCATGTTTACTCATCCAGAGAACCAACACTGTCCCCCTAACCTGGAAGAGTTACAGCACAGCTGGGAGACCTAATTTGCAGTCTAGCCACTAAGTCTAATGGTTCTACATGAAACAGTCATGCTGACAACAGATTCCCAAGTTGCTGCTAACAGGTAAGTGCAATTTGAGGGGACTGTGCTTTCATTCCCTCAAATTTTAAAAGCAAGTTGTCAATCACTGTCATTCTAACTACCATTCTTTTCCTCCTCTCTTTTGAAAAGTGAAAATGGTATTGTATAAAGACACACACACCTCTATCATGTTAAAACCCCTAGTCAATCCGAAAAGAGACAGCACAGCCTATGAAATCAATGCCCATTGTCTTTTTCAAGCACACTCTAATCCCAGAAAGCCTCCTGTCAAACTGCACTCTGTTTCCAAACTGTGTTTATCTCATTCTCTTCTAAGGAAGCGTTTGAGCCTTGGTTATCCCTGTTTGTAACAGCCCACTCGTCCCTCTCACGTGTGAACTCCTTCAGTAATCACCACAAACTGGGGAACAAACTCGGCTCCTAAAGCAGCAGGGGACAATCAGACAGTGTTGCAATTATCCCTGGGAACTGCTGTTACTGCCTTTCATACATCACCGAGGGTGCCATGAACGGAAAGATCTCATTATTTTTTCCAGCTAAGTTGAAGTTGGCAACTAGAGAGTGAACAGACAAAGCACAGCTGCCTTCCTTAGGGTGCCCATCACTGCATGAAGTATAACCACAAAATGCAGTGGACTGGTGTTCCATGGAAGCACTCCTTGCATCCCAGGAATATTCAGCCAACAAGCAGCGTATCACAAAAGGGTGTTACAAAGGATTTAAATTGTGAAAGGATGTGAAACCACCATGTTTATCGGTGCTGTTTTGCTCTGCGAACACCCAGCCCTGGACTACTTTATGCTCAAGAACCTGGACATAATCTGTTTTCTTGACAAGTCATTTGATTTTCTTAGCTCTCCATTTCAGTTCTTTCTGCCAGGTACCAGGTTCTCAGCACATCGCTATGGTTATTTTAGGGTGTGCCCTTTATCTCACTCATTCCTAACTTCAGTCTCATCAAGATTTGGAAGAAATAGCATCCTTTCAAAATCACGTTTGTCTGCCTTCCCAGAATTGCCACTCAGGGCTTTAACATAACCACTTTTAAGCAGTACTTAATCTTACTCAAAAGACAACAAGATGTTATGAAGTGCTTTTTTAAAACTTCTCCAATGGCCAAAAGAGATACTCAAGGCAAATTACACATTTTGTGAAGTGCAAAATCCATGACCAATGGATTTCATATTAGTTTTTATGTTTCCAATGCAAACATTTAACGCAAGCTTACTGTATAAACACGTCGCAGAAACACACTAATGCTTTAAAACCTGAAACAAATCCAATTAAGCAAATAAAAGATGATCAAATTCTTTCTGTTATTATAAGCAAAAGGAAGTAAATAGCACAGTTCATGAGAAGTAAATCAAGCTCTTTCAAGTGAATGCCATTTCAGCAGTATGATCACAACGCCAGACCCATAATAAACACATAAGCGCTGCCGTAACGCTCGTTTTCCCATCCCTGCAGACCAAGGCTGATCCATCCCACATTCCAAGTTGGGACAGGTGTTTAGAACGACACCACACTTCACGTGCCTTGGAAACGAGGCTTTTCCCCGCTGCAAACCAAACCCTTGCGAGATTTCTCCCAATGGGCACAAACACAAGCGGTGCCCCCTCACGAGCCGCCTCCACCCGAGCACCAGCGCTGTCCCGGGGTGCGGTGGCGGCAGCGGGAATCCCATCCCCAAATCCCCCTCAGCACCCCCGATGTCTCCACGCTCCTCGTGGGCATTTACTCACTCTGAGAGTCGCCAACTGCGGGGCCCTGCCAGGACCTGGGGGGGGCCGGCCGGGCACCTCCGTGTCAGCACATCCTTCGCAGGGACGAACCCGCCTCGTCCCCCTCAGCGCCCGGACCCCGCGCCCGCTCCAGCTGGGGCTCGGTTAAGAAGCTTATCCCGGCGATTAGCAACGCTGCTGCCGGTCACCGGGGCTGCAGATGGTCGCGGGAAAGCCGCTCTATCCCACGGCTAATTAAAGCCGGGACCCGGCCGGGGTGAGGGCGGCTCAGCCCGGGGTGAGGCCGTACCTGTCCCGGGCAGCGCCTCAGGGCACGCGCCATCTTCTCCTCCTCCTCACCCCGACCCTGCCACTGCTGCTGAAGGAGTGGGGGAAGAACTCGACCCGGTGATCCCTGGGGAGCTGCCTCAGGGCAAAGCAGGACCTGAAGAGTTTAAGAAACAAAGCAAAACCACCCGAATGGAGCGCGTTGCACCTGTCTGGGTGAGGAGACTCCGCTGAGGAACTCTTGAGAGCCCCGGGATCAGCCAGGCCATGCTCTGGCACAGCAGCTCCATGAAGCCCCTCACACCCTGTACAAACTCTCTCCTCCTCCTCCAAAGACAGGAGAAGTGCCTGTTTTATCGCCACCTCTCCAATTTACTGCCCAAAACTGCAAGTCCTGCCTTGCTCTGCTCCCCTGAGCTCCCAGATGTGCCAAATTCTCCACAGAAGAGCACACAGCGGGTCATGTAGATGGACATTTCCAGCAGAGAATGGCTGGGAAGGCCTAACTAAATATAACTGATTGTGCAAATACCCAAAAAACACTGCGTTTAAAGTAGTGATTTTCTGTTTGTGGTTCACTGGTCTAGGGAAGAAAAAGGTTGAGCATTTAAAAGTGTTATTCAGGGATCTGTGCTGCTCTCTATATAGTTCTAAAGAGCTGAAAAAAAAACACATAAAGGCTGTGCAACTCCACAAGCCCCAGAAATTTCTGCCTACCTATTCTTTCTTCCCCATCTGATCACAAGAACAGACACATTCCTATTCCTCTGCCCTATGGCACGGCAGCTTGAAAAAAATGAATGCACAACACTCACCCCGGGAGGCTAAACTCAAAATATCACACTTTTATGGCATTTACCATGTGCTTGGTCCAAGTATCAATAACGAAGGTCCAGATACACTGCAGTGCTCGTGCAGCAGAGTAGAGGAAGCACCTGCTTATGTTTAAAGTGATCAAAGTTGGGAGAAAACTGCTTGGTTTTAAAAATACAAATGGCATAGTTCTACAGGTTAGAGCAAAGTTAACAGGGCTCTTGGTCACTGAAGAATCAACACAGCAGCAGGTCTTGTCACGAGAAATGCAATTACAGAATAACAGATGTAAACTTTGAAAATGAACCTGCTTCAGAAAAACACAGATCTTCCTAAAACTAGAATTCTGCCAAAGCTGATATACTCTTTTTCTTCTGTAAAAGAATCCTGTTGAAACTGGTTTATTTGTTTCTGGGGCTTTGTTTGTTTTAGAATTTTACCTGAAAGCTACAGCAGGGCAGATTTACTGTGCATAACATTAGAGTTTATGGTTCATTGCACTCCACAGAGCTCACCTCTTCAGTGTAAATAAATCCATTTTGTTCCTTCTCCAATCCCCACTTTACTAGCCCACCTTCCCACCCACGTATTTACAAGCAGTACCTTCTACTTGCTGTAGTAAAGCTTAGACTAAAAGCTACCAGAGCCCTGTAGACCTTTCCCCATAATGATTCTCCCAAACTGCCTGGCTACAGTCCCAAACCCTCAGGCACAGCTACATTTTCAAATGAGACATAAATGACCAGTTTAACTTTTTCTAACACAGGAAAACTGTGTTCATTTTATAGTTTTCTTAGAAAAAATGTAACATTTCAAGTTCTGTTAAGACAGGCAGCTGAAGGCAAAAGGACATTTCAAGGCACAAAGTATCTATAACCTACATTCAACAGTCATTTTAAGTATCCTGAAGGACATTCAACTTGCATAAGAGCATCAGTCAATAAAACCCAAGACCAGATACTGGGAGCACAAACAGCTCCCTGGCCCAGTTAAGAGCATTTTATACCAAGCCCAGCTTTGTGCAAACCACCACAGCTAACAATGGGAGTTATAAATCTTAGGAGGTCATAAATCTTACTTAAATAACACCATCAAAAACAGCTCTTGAGAACTCCCAGATGTTTCCTGGGAATATATCTGCATAAAAGCAGGCTAACTGCATTGTTTAAGGGCAGTCCATAAGGCTTTTAAAGACAGTCTGTCCAGGGGTACTTTCAGTGGTTCCCTTACAACAAAGAGGATGCAGAATGGAGGACTGCAGAAGGTGCATCCAGTCACACACACTGAGGAGGGACTGAGGAGGAAAGTACTGGGATTACGAGTCACAGTGCTTGACATGACACCTCCAGGATCTTCTGGACTTACTGCAGGAACCCATCTGCCCAATCTTCAGGGAGGCAGAAGAAGTCTCAGATCCTGTCCCGTTTGCTCAGCAGCAGGTGTGGCTCCATGAGAATAGAGAGGGGCAGAGCAGAAGCCTTGGCTGGGCGAGGGCAGTGTCCGTGCAGGGCTCCAGGTGCCTCAGTAGGGCGGCTGGGCTGCCTTGCCTGGGGGAGGCCACTGGGGAGGCGCTTCTGGCTGATCAATGGGCTCGTAGGTGCTGCGATCCTGGCCCGCACTGGGGACACCTGGGTGGAGATGGAAGAGAACAAGCTTGGGAACAATGCAAAAGCACAAGAACTGTATCCTCTAGGAGAAGCCAACAGCTCAGGAGCACACCACATTAGCTGCCCTACCAGCTCCACAGCACCTACCCCTCTGTGATCCTCACTGCACAGGCAGGAGGTAATAAAGTCATCCTTCCAGCAAGGGAAAACTCACTGCTTTTGAGCATGCCTCTTCATTCCTTGCCCACTGCTCTCTTAGTAGCCACGTGGCTGTGTGCAAAGCAAGACCCACAATACCCCACTGCAGCATAACAGGTTCCTGTAACAGCATATTTCAGCAAGAGCAGAGCATGAGAGCTCATGGGAAAATGAACAGACATAGCCAGAAGCAGCAGGAACCACGGCCAGCTGACAGCATGGATTTAAAGGCATGATTCACCCCTGAACCACTCCTCCCAACAATACAGTCTGCACACCACGGCACTAAATTTGAACCCAGCAGTGCTCCCAACTGCACTATGAACAATTTGCCTGTACAAAATCATGTTACTGTCCAGGGGATGAGCAGGGAAGGAAGAGAGAGAGAGAGAATGTGCATGGACAGCTCTTTATCTATGGACCAGGCACCTGCCGTGGGGAGAATCACAGATAGGCACCAAACCCTATGAGGGGTTTGTTCTAAGCAGCAAAGATGCTGCCAAGCAACAAAAAGGGATTTTGTGTGGAAAGAAAATGAGACACAGAAGACTAGGAAAAATGCAACACTGCTGGGTGGAGAAGGAAAATGCCAGATAGCAGGGAAATGAGAGGAAATTTGTCATGCACAAAACAGCACACAGTTTGAAAAAGTCTTGAAAATCTTGTGAGAAAGACAGTTCAGGAGAGGATGCGAAACTACAAAGTGTCCAGCTGCTTTTCCTCTGGTGCATAATCCAGCTAGAGGAGATACTCCCTCTACTTTTCCCCAGAAGGAAAAGAAAGGGTTGGCAAAGAAAGGACACCCAAAGGCTTCCAACATGCACACACAAACGCAAGAGGAGGAAGAGAGGAAAGGCCTCTCACAATACCATTGTGGGCAAAGTGGCTGTCAGACAAGGACTCCAGGTCTGCATGGGAAGAGAGAAAGAATATAAATTTAAGGCCAAAAAGCACACCAGAAACACAAAATGGGAGAACAGACACGGGCAAGAGAGAGCAAGCACCCCACTGAAAGAGGGGCAGAATCCTGCTGCACAGGCCTCAGGCTGAAGGGTCCAAAGAGCAAGGCAGACCCCTCAGCACCCAAGGGGAAGGCTCACACTGACAGGGGAGCAGAGGAAACACCCTACCTATGTTCAAGGTGTACTCTCCTCCACGCTCCAGGTACATCCGATACACCAAATAGCAGGCCAGGGGTTTGAGGAGGAGGCTGAAGATGGCCATGCCCACGCTGAAACGGGTCGTATCACTGAGATGGTCGTGTGCAGGGTAGAAGACAGAGATGTGAATGATGTCTGTCAGCACTGTGAGCAGCAGGCCAGTCAGGAACTGCAACAAGGAGAGAGAACGGGACATGAACTGAACAGGGGTTTAACCACCGCAAGTAACAAGTCAGTGCCAGAATCTATTTCCTGTGAGATCTGTGTTCACACCATCATCCCTCACCCCAGTATCACATGGCTAACTCTTTGGCACTGCCCCAGGTAGAGAGATACTCCTACATGAATTATCTTGTATTTTGTGCATTTTCTTCACATCTATCAGATACCTTCTCATAAGGCATTCCAGAATTGTTTAATTTTGTTTGCCAATCTCCTTAATGTTCAGAGAAGGGTTTTATAAAGTCCCTCCATTCAAGCATATTAAACACTTTGAATCCTCCTCTGGCATTACAAGTCACAACAGCAGGTAAAGAAAGCAGGAATCGTGTACGTTCATCTCTGAGAAGAAAATAATTGATACTGAAAGTTTCTCACCATGGTTTACAGAGCTTATAGATTTATACACTCTGAAAAAAACCAAACCCACCCAAACAGGCAATTGACTTGTTCACTGCTGTACTGGGAACAGCTGAAAATCAGCACTGGCTCAAAGCCCCTGCCCTCCAACCTCTCCCTGAGCAGCCTGAGAGAGGCCAACACCCTCACACTCACCATCACGATGGCATCGAGGGAATCTCGCTGCACAATGGCCCAGATTCCCACTGCAAGGACACTGAAATTCCCCCAGGCATAGGAGGCTGGCAAGATGTGATTCATGCATCCCCTGCCAAACAAGACAAAAAAAAACCCCAGACCAAATTCACAACTAGCCTGCAACAGTCTGTGCTCATCCCTGTTCCCATACAAACACCTCACTCCTAGGTTTAGGATGTTCTTGCACACAGGTAGGCACAGAGTGCTGATTTTCCAAGAGTGTCCCACTCCTAGTTTGAAGGAATACCCTCTTCTCACCCAGGCGAGGCACCAATCACTCACCACACTGTGAGCAGCCAGTGCACCAGAATGATGGCCTGTGGGAAGAAAACAGAGAGGAAGACAGGTCAGCAAGCTGGGAAAACCCCGGGAGGATCTACCTAAATGACACAATCTCGTCTGGAAGAGAGCCCTGGAGCCATGAACCAGTGCAGAAAGCTGGTGAGGCAACTGGGACAGTGAAGACAAACCCATTTTTCTCCCCTTCTGTTGCTGAGTATTTCCCGTGGCGCTGCACTGCAGTCGTTCATTCTTGTTGTCATCTCTGCTGACAGCTGATTCAGGGCCCACTTAGTCTTTTTCTAAATGGGTTATTGATTTTGGAACTCCAGAAGAGTTTGCACAGAAAACCAGGCAATCTGACTCACTATGCTAGCACAGTTTATACATGACCAATCTGGCATCCCATCACCAAGAAGTCCATAGATAGTTGAGCCTGCATCTCCCAGAATTTCACTCCAGTCCTCTGTAAATCCTCCTTCTACCTCCTTCCAGTCTGTTCAGAGCAGTGGTCCAACCTCACTGCAGTATTAACAGACCTGAAGGCATCTTCCAGGACTCCTGAGAACCTGATCCTGCCACAGTCTCTTCTCACTCCTGGTGAAGCCACCAGGCCCAAATGCCAACAGTGCCCTAAACAGCAGTAAGATAATGCTGTCACAAATTCTGTACTTTGCACATGTCCCTGATGATCCTGCTCCTTGTGCTCAAGGGCACAAATCCAAGAAGAAAGGACTGTACTGTAACAAGTGACACAAGGATTCTCTTCACCAGCACTTTCCATTTCTGTAACCAAGGAGACATACTCTACATATTTATTCAGACAGCAAACGGGAACAACAATATATCACTTCAGGCTTTTTCTACATCTATATCCATGTGCTCACTCCTTCAGAGCCTGCTGGCCAATCCAGCAAAGAGAGATCTCTCATATTCACTCTCTAAACATTTGTGGAAACAAGAATATGGAACATGGGCTCTGTCAGCAGCCTCACCAAAGAAAGGCTGAAGCCTGGACAAATCAGAGGATCCATGAGATACAGACAATCTTCCTTTTTTTCTAGCTGTGAGAAAGGCTCCAACTGGCATTTATACTGGCCTTGGTATAAAAAAAAAAAAAACACAGTAACAAAGCCCCTCTGAAGCACACTCCCACCCTAAAAAGTGAAAAAGCAAGCTTGAAATGAGGAAGTAACAAAAGCCTGAGTTCCTCAGTGGACACAGGAAAGCTGTATGCAGATAGGAGCATCGAGACACTAAAAAAAATAGTAATTAAGATCTACTGACATCCTGCCACATCCCTTGACTTAAAACATCTCCCCATGCTCTAACTTACAACAAAACCAGCTGCTCGAGGAGAGAGTGACCTGTGAGGCTGTGACACAAGTGAAGCCCAGCCAGGAAAGCCCTGGGGGTGGCCCCGTTGCTGTGGCTCCCACTGCTCTGCCAGGACACCACAATGCAAATCCCTCCCTGTCTTCTGCTCCTCCTTCCCTGCAGTGCCCCAGCACAGCTGCTGAGCACTCACCGGACTTTGCTGCAACTTCAAACGCTGCTCAGACAGATTTTTATTAATTAATTTTTTTAATTGTTCGTGAAAGCTTACAAAATGCTTCAGCACCACCCCCCACTTCCCCTTCTCCCAAATTGCACCACGGAGACCAGGGAGAAGCTGCTAATCAGTTAAAATACAAGATGTTCTTGGGAAGAATGGAGACATGCAAATAGCATTTACTCAAGAGACTATCACAACATCAGGGAAATTCTTAATTAGGTAGTATTTAACTGCATGTCACATACCCACAAGACCCCTCAAGGCTCACCAGTTAACATAATTAGGCAAGGTGGCTTTTTTTTTTAAAGCTGTCTAGATCAATATTGCAGTTATTAAATTATGAAGTATGTTTAGTCATCAGCGTGAAGTCAGGTAATCTAGGGCTGATAGTATGAGGGACTGCTGAAATAAAAACAAGATGTTCCCTTCCTGGTTACTAGTCCAATTTACATGACAGTTGGAATTAACTGGTGGTCTTGGTATGCTTTAACATAGAAAATATAGAGTTAATGAAGAGCTACAGTCACCATGTGAGATAATTTGTAGGCAGTATCCTGATAAGACAGCAAGAGAATTTAATTTTTTTCCATCTGTTCAAGGCCTTAAGTCTGTACCTATGACAGACATACTTTTCTTGAGAAAATAACTCCTAAGACTTGAACTAGGGCTGAGAGCAGAAAATAAGAAAGGTAGGTCCTTTGTCCCCATCCCTTCTGTGCAGAAGGATGACAATGTGATTAAAAGCATCCCATTGGAAAGTGGGGAGAACTAAGGGGAATTCCTAGCTCCTCTGCAAATCCCAGCATGTGATGGAACTAATTGCCAAGCATAAAAAGAGACTGGGTCTGCCTGGGTCTCATTAGATGGGAAAACTCTTTGGAACAGGAATTCTTTTAAACATGCTTCAGCACAGACCATAGCATGAGGCTGAATTTTGACTAAGTTAAAATTTACATGGTTCCAAATTATAATTATTTTCTTCTTGTATCTAAATTTTTATTTTACCTTTTTTTTTTTTTTTGGAGTGAGCTCATCTATCCTGTGAGTGACATATTCACCTGAGAACACACTACCCAAAATACAGATGTGAGTGGCCACCTGTGAGGATGCTGCTCATTATTATACCAGAGGGATAATGAGAGTGGTTAGGCAGTGGGACAGGCCATCCAACAGGGTTGTTGTGGCTCTGTTCTTAGAGAGTTTTAAAACTCAGCTGAATTCTGAGTTGAGCTATTTGATCTCACTTTGCAGTTGGCTTTGCTTTGAGCAGGAGGTCGAGCAGAGGTCTCTTATTATTCTGTGATTCTGTGACCTGGCATTTCAAAATGCCTAAGCACAAAACGTGTGTTTCCAGGCACACTGTCCAGGCTTAATCAAAGTCAAACCCTGTATTTTGAGGCCCTCCATAATTATTGCAATGATCCCAGATGTCAAGTTGTCATGGCAAAAGCAGAGCTGTGCTGCTTCCCACGTTTTGGTGAGCATTAGTTAGAACCGAGCACGTTCCTCACCCACCCTAGGGCAAAGCCTGCTACATTAATTTTATAGCTGTGCAAGTAGCTTAAAGAGAGGCCTCAAGGCTGAGATATTGCTACATTCTGGCACAAACACAGCCCAGTCATGCAGTTTTCTTGGAGCTACTTCTATCACGAGGCTCATCTTTCTAATCTCACAGAACCCGTAAGCAGATCATGCCAATGAATAGTGGCAGTGTGTGTTATTTCCAGGCCCTTTCTGAGTAAGAATCTTTCCCACCTTCGTGGTATTTTTTCAGGGAATCAGGCCCTAACTCGGGAACAGTACAAAGATGCAGGTACAATTATTAACTCCCTGTTCCCCAGCTCTTCAGCTCCAGAGTTGACAGACTCGACAACAAGGAATTTCTTAACTGCTGAAAACAGTTTGCCCAGGAAAAGCTCACTCCTATCTGGTCAGAGATTGTGAAATGCTTCTCTGAAACCAGAAAAGAAAGGCAACATTTTAGCTGTGTTGTCTCAGTGACTCACTAATTGAAAAGGCTGGGTTTTTCAGCTCCCCTACCTCCACCTCCCATGGCAGAATACGTATTTTGTGTTCACAAACTTTTAAATTCAATGTCCTCAGTTTTCACTGTTGTTTTAACATGGGAAAAAAAATTAATCAAACCAAGTTAAAAGACAAAGCAGAAGGCAAGATCTTTTAATCTTCCTAGTGCCCTGGGAATCACACAATAGTCCAAACTTGTCAAAGTATCAGCAAGTCTCCAGAATGTAATATAATCCACATGCCAGGCCTTGAAGAATCCATTTGCTTACTTGCCTCTAACAAGGGAAGTTGCTTTTCTTGGTGAACTAGTAAGAGGGAGGGAAACATCATTACATGAACATCCAGCTTTTATTTATCACAGCCACATGAAAGCCCTCCTGTGCAAAGCTGAATTCATAGTGGTAGCTGAGATAACACTCTCCCCCCACCCAACCCGTAGGCAGCCTGCTCCAAGGCCACTGCTCCCAGCTTAAAAAAACCTGATGTGATCAGCTTTCACTCTCTGGGCAAAGCTTTAACTGCAGAAAGCACCTCAAACTCGCTGTATTAAACAAGTTACACAAAGTAGTGAAGCTGGGAAAGGGCACACACACCTAGAAATCTCAGAGCTTTGAAAATGTGAAAGACAAAAAAAAAAATAGAGGAAAATGTCACCTGTCTGGTAGCAAGGAAGGCTTTGATATCAAACACCCACATCAAAAGCAAAAAAAGCGTGATTTTAGCATCCTCCAGCTTGTCCTCAAGGATGTGCTTCTCCCCACAGTGAAAAATGTAATGTAATTCTGGTTAAGTCACTTATTTTTCCTTTCCCTGGTTATCAGATATTCCCTGAAATTTCCAAATTGCCCTCAACTGGTGCCTCCCCTCCTCAACAGAGAAGCAATTTCAGTTATCTACCAGATGATAACCCCAAACCAAGCAGGCTCATCTTTCTAAGATACTTTGCCTGACAAGCAAAAACTTCGCTTGCTCAGGATCTCCTCCAGTGTTTTATCTTGGCTTAACTCTGGTCAGCTGAGCTAGAAACCTCCAGGGACGCTGGTTAATAGCTGTTGTTGCCACTCTGACAATGCCCCTGAAGTCTGAGTGAACCTTGGAGTCATCACCTGACTAGTTCAGCGACCAAGACTCACAGAATATCCCGAGTGAGAAGGGACCCATTAGGATCGAGTCCAGCTCCTGGCCCTGCACACACACCCCAGCAATCCCACCCTGTGCCTCAGAGCGTTGTCCAAACACTTTGCTGAGCTCTGCCAGGCTGAGGGCCGTGCCCACTGCCCTGTGGAGCCTGTCCGGTGTCCCACCACCCTCCGGGGGAAGAACCTTTTCCCGAGATCCAACCTGAGCCTGCCCTGACTCAGCCTCGTACCGCTCAGAACTTCTGCTGCCTTTCCCCACGTGACGAAAAAAAAAGCTTCCAAACACCACTTTCTTCCTCCTCGGAGGCCTCCACAGCTCCGAGCGGGGCCTGGGCCGGGCTCTGGACCAGGGGCAAGGCTGGAGATCGTGGGAGAGGAGGGACCGAGCCAAGCGCCCCGTCCCCGGGATGCCGCCCGCGCCCCCCGGCAATCCCCCCGGTAATCCCCCCGCTCCTCCCGGCCCCGGGGGCGGCCAGAGCGGACCCTCCCTGCCAGAACAGCCCCTACCTTGAGGCTGACGGCCGGCAGCTCCATGGCAGCGGCCCCGGGACTGCCGCTCACGTGGGGCCGGGCCGGGCTGGGCCGGGCCGGGCAGGGCGAGGGGCGGGCGGAGCGGGGACACCGCCCCCGCCGTGCCCTCCCACGGTCACCCGGTGGTGGCCTTGGGTGCCAACTGGTGGCTTTTGCCAGGCGTGTTCCAGCCGAGGAGCTGGTCTGGGGGCTGTGCCTGCCTGGTGTGCACCGCACAGCTTCTGACCTCGTTAATGCATGGAAATATCGGGTGCCAGACGACGGTGCCAGACTCCTTCCAGTGATGCTCAGCGACAGAATGAGAAGCAGTGGCCGTAAATTAAAACACAACAAGTTTCGCCTCAACACCTCAACTTCTTTACGTGTAGAGTGGCAGAGCACTGGAACAGCTGCCCAGGGAGGTCGTGGGGTTTCCCTCCCTGGAGGCATTCAAACTCGCCTGGATGCGCTCCTGTGTCACCTGCTCCAGATGACCCTGCCTTGGATGGACAGGGGGATGGACTGGATGAACTCCAGAGGTCCCCACCAACCCCAACAATTGTGTGATTCTGTTTCCAAAGCCACCACTAAGTTAAAAGCGTACACAGATTATTTTGTTGACTCCAAACACTCAGCCAAACTCTTCCTGCTGCTCACACACGCAGTGCAGTGAGGGAAGGTTTGACATCACACTTGGGCTGTAATCAGTGTCCAGGAGGCCTAAGGCCTGTTGTAGGGCTTAACAGCTTTCTGCTGGAAGAGAAGACTTTTGTGCACACATCAGTGCTGTGACCAAAGAGCGAGGAGTGCCAGAAAACCTGTTGATAGACACCAAAAAAAAGGCAATTTCAAGGTGCTGAATGTGCTCAACTGTGTCACGCAATAGCCAAGCCAAGTTCAGGTCAGTCTTCAGGGTTGTGCCAGGTGCCTAGAATGGCTGGCAGGTACTTAGTGGCTTCCTTTGGCCCTAGTTTATTTCTAGAACTAGATAACTGAACTCTTTGCATGGAGGTCTAGTACAAATCACAAGTTCTTCACTTCTCATTCTGAAAGCAAGCTTGTCCCATTTTAGAGCTAGGGGAGTTGCTAAGTGACCAACCCAACCCCACACAGTTCAGCTATAACTTCCCATTCCCTGTCCAGTTCATACCAGCAGCCCCAAGTACGGCAGATGAACCAACAGAACCCAGAAGCCAGGATGACACCTCTCAAAGCCTCCCTTCCTTGCCCAATGTGTGTTTTACTCGTCTGCAGTGTAAGACTGCAATGTCTGAGTAGGTCAGTTCCTTTCTTGTCATTATTTATTCTTAAGGAAAAGATGGGGCCTCTAAGGGATGAGCAGGGTCAGAGGTTCATTGCAGGGCTGTATGCGGAAATTCATGAATCATCCTTCAGTCTCATTTCCAGTTCAAGCAAGAGCGTGCATGAGAATCATGCAGTGCTGAACTTGCCCTCAGACATTCTTAAGCAAGCCACAACTGTAGCCCTATCCAGCTTGTCCTTCACCATGCCCTGAGTGCTGCTGACTGCTTGTGTGTGCAGCACACTTCCAGATCTCCAAAGGTAAAGCATTAATTGCAAATATGAAACAACCTAGAAGATGCTAACCAGAGGAAGCATCAGAACAAAACTGACTGGCTGCATAGCTCAGAACAGCAGTAAAAAACCAGAAGTCTCCTGAGGAATCTCTGAATGTGTCACTTTCAAATGAAAGATTGAAATATAATTCATCTATTGCCACATGACACATCAACTGTGACTTCATTTCCATTACTGTGTCTTTCAGGGACACGTTACTGTGTCTTGTAGGGAAGTCCTGCCTCTATTCACAGACGTAGTGGCATCAAATGGGATCAATGCTAGTGGTTCCAGTAATGTCAAGAACAGGGTTTTACCCTAAAAAAAAAAGTGGGGTTTACCCTAAAAAAAGATTGAACACCTGGAGTGGGGGCAAGGCTAAAGGGAGACTGAATAGCCATTTTACTGGTTTAGTATTGGGTGTGAAGTGCACTGGGATGCCCTTCTGCCAGGACAGGTATCTGTCAAAGGAGAACTGTTTGCTATAAAGACAAATCCCACTGTCCCAGCTGAACGATAAGCACTGTTTGGATGCAGCAGTGTGTGGGTGTCTTTGCTCCCTTCAGCATTCTCACTCAGTGTGAGTGAGACAGAGTCTCATTATCATTTATGCAACCTGAGCCATAATTGGGATTGATGTGACCGCTGTTTAACGCAAAGCATTCCTTTCCCCTTGTACAATAAAAGCACTTTACTTCATTTTGTTCATCAATGTATTGTGCAATTAATTCAGCCCTGCTTATTATATCCTGGGCTTGCATGTCATGCACTCAAGGGACTTAGAAATGTCTTAATGATCTCGTGGATGTGAAAACAATGAGGGCTATGACAGACATTATGCATTTGCACGTCTCTCACACCTATGAGATCTGGGGGCTGGTTGGTTTTTATCTCTGCCTTGTGCTCCTTGTACCTTGCAAATTGTCTCTGTTCCCTTCCCCTTGATAAAGCAACACAAACATGGAGAAGAAGATAAGCAGCAAGTTAAAGAAGACCTGCAGGGAGAAGCAGGCAATCCAGGAGACTGGAAACAGGATATGGAAATTTTTGTGACTACAAGCCTGGTCCAGGTGAGTTCAGCTCACTGCAACTAATATCCAGCAATTAGATGCTTTTTGCCAGTTGATGATATGCCTTGTGCAGACTGAGTGAAAGCCTAATATACAGCTGGCTCCCTCCCTGACAGCATAAAAGTGAGGCTAATAAGGCAGAAATGCCTTCCTTTGCATTTTCAGGACACTTTACCCTTGGTGGGGAAGGTGAAGCAATTCCACAGGGAGGTAAAGGAGTTGATACAATTGCTCCTGCTGTCCTTACCTGGCCCAGGGGAATGGAGACAAGCTCACCCCTCATAATTCTGCCCTTCTCACCCCTCTCTCGGGGTCTGCTCTGAAGGTAACTAAAGGCTGCAGCTGACTCCAGGGTCTCTGAGTTGTGCCCCTGGCTATGGAGCTGAGAGCAGTGAAGGCACCAGCTCAGCACAAACACATGTATTAGCCATGGAGCCTTTCTAAATAAGCAGTGGGGAAGGGCACATAGAAGTTACCTGGCTCTACAAACTCCCTTCTGAATCCCAGTGGACAATAAGCAAGCAGAAATATTACCTGGATTGTGTGTGTGTGGGGGGAGACTGAAGGTATTTTGTAATGCTGGTGAGGAGCCTCCTCCTGCAATGTCACTGCAAATGAGGCTGTGGCAAGGTGATTTGGGGACTGGAGAGGGTCACACTGATGTGGTGTCTTGACAAGCTCACTTGAAAGTCCTTTCCCATCTCAGCAGTGACAAGCTGCTCCTCTGATTTTCTAAAATCCAAGTAGAGCTTTGAGGTATCACTGAGGGACTACTCTTCAAGATTCACTGACACTCTAGAAAATGAACTGACACACCAGAAGCGGGTTTATGGAGTGCATATGCTCACTCAGTACATTCCAAGAAAACAACAGCCCTCGTATTTTTCCTGATAAAAAGTATGAAAGCAATGTGTTTTTTTTCCAGGCTTTATGCAGCAGAGAGTGACTGGCATGGACATGAACAATTTGGTACAGCATGGGTTTGAAACTGAAGCACTCGCACACACTGTGGATTGACAACAGGGTAATTACTGGGGGAGGAAAGGAGGAGAGAGGATTTCAATAAAACACCCCCAAGCTAAAATGAATGCAGACTATTACAGACCTGAGACAGAATGATTCCCAAGTGTTTTAATTTGTGCTTCCACTCCTTGTCTCTCTTGCAGTCATGATTTTGGCAACTGCCAGCAACATCCCCAAGACTGAACAGCATTTGCAGAGCAGGCAGCTGCTGAGATGATTATGTGAAATCTGCACGCTGCCCTCTCTTTTCCATGTCTGATTCTCACCCTTGGAGAAGTGGCTTAAAATGATGTGTAAGCCTTGGACTGACTGGTAACAGCAGTAGCTGTAGAGCAGGAGTCTGTGTGGGACTCTGTCACTCCCTTTTCTTTCATGCTCTGCAATTAGCTTTAAAAATTATTGCACAGAGCCGTGCTATGGCTGGTCTGGGTCCAATCCAAAGTCCTTTCGAGACAATAGAAAACCTTGCAAGAGCTCTGGCTTAAACTCTCTGGGGGCAGTAGAGAAGCAGAGCCTGTGTGAATTCCTAATTTGCGTTTCTCAAACAATCCGTTGAGAAGAACATATAAATCAAGACTTGCTTGATGTTTGTGTCCCTCTCTTCTTCAGACCTAATGCCCCCAAAGGCAGAACTGTCACTGACTACACAGTGACTGGGCCATACTGGGAAAGAAGGGGAAAGTTGCTGAGTGTAACCCAGAGATAGTATCGCTCTGCAGCTGCCATCGTGCCCTTGAGACAGCACAGAGCGGCACTAAAAGGCTTTGCTGCTCTCACAAGTGGGTTGGACTCGTTGTACAAATGTTGCCCTGGGGTTTTACATCACAGGCTGCTCTTGCATTCCACACCTTGGCATGTTATTTACTCAACAGCTTTCCTTCGCTCTGCAATTGCGAAGTCAGTGGTTGATGTGGCTGATACATAATTCAGGCCGATTCTTTTCACGCTGCTGTGGCTGATGCAGCACGTGCCTGGACCACTGCTCACCCTCCCTGCCTCGCCTCTGCAACACCACAGCTTGATTCAGACGGAATGAGACTTGGTCACGGGCTCTCTTTCTGAAACTCCACTGTGAGCAATCAATCCAGTAATCCCGTGACTTGATGGACAATAACTAACTCAATTTTCACTGACCTTACACATTTAACTAATCCCACCAATTAAGGATAATCTGTTCTTTATATTCAGAGTTAATAGCGGACTGAAAGCTGAAAAGGCAAGAGTGGAAGGAGCAAGTCTCTTTTTGGCATCTGAAAGCTCTGGCTTAAAATTCAGACTTGTTGTTTTTAAGCCTGCTTGTAGTTGGATTTGCACCAAAGTCTTGACCAAAACATTTTCCATGATCCTACAAGGATTTGGCAAGGAATACCTGAATCACCAAGGATGAAGACCCTGCAAAATTTCCTGCTTCCTTTCAGTTGCTCTGTTCCACCCAGACCTCAGCTACCACCCTGGAAAGCACCACACTGTGATATCAAACCTGCTTTTGACAATGGCTGTGCGTGTGGTTTTCATCGGTGTCACAGGGACCAGGGGGCTGAGAGCTCTGCAATTGACTGTGATCAATTAGGAGCCCTTTTTTTCCCTTTATGCTTCCACTGACAATGGCACTGGCAGCACCACCCACTATTCTGCATCTGGGCTGAGGGAGGGGCTGCATTGCTCTCCCTGGGTTAACAAATTGGAGCCAAACCACCTTTCTTTACTCTGCCTTTTGGGCTGCCTGTCATGCTGGAGGCAGAAATCTAAATAGCTACAAGCAACCCTGTGGTTGGTTTTGCCTAAATGCTCCTGCACAAACTCCTCCTTCAGCAGTGCAGGTCAGAACTGGCATTGTATTCACAGCATCTCTCTGTGGCCATGGCTGGGCACTCATTATATTAGAGATGTAAAGTATTATGTTAGCAGCCTTTGAGTGAATGCACAATGCAGAGTGACATGCAGCATAAACAGGAGTGCAAAATGGAGGTTTGCCTGCCTAAATGGAACCCAGAGGGGTTTAGGGAGGCTGTGTAAAGAGGGTTCAGCAGCAGGATTAATATTTCTGCTCTTACAGAAAGTGCTGTACATCTCCAGGTTCTTGAATATAAAAGAATAGTGCAGTATTAGCAGTAGAAAAGAACATTTTCACCAACTAGCACTACTGCAGTTTAACACAGGTAGCCTGTGTTGCTCCAGTACATCACTGAAGTCAGCAATTAAGCATTAATATAAAGAAGTTTTAAACATCTGGATGGCTACAGCAGGCAGAAATTGTTAGCTGCAATTTGAGTGAGGATAGAGGGAAGCTTGGATCCCCGCCTTGGGTAGAGGAATTTTTCTATCAAGTAGCACAATTGCTCTGTGGTTACTTGGTATCATCAGTGCTACCTGCTGATCAGCTCCCTTACTGGCTTTTCTGCCACATCCTTGGGTGCAGTCAAAGAAGCAGAAGAGTTTCACAAAGGAGATCTATCATATCTTTATTTACATATCATGGAAACACACATGCAACATGTCACAGGATTTACTACAATGGAACAGCCTGTCCCTATCTCCTGTTACCAAAAACTTTATTTTTGGCTCACTAGGAAAACTATCACTTCCCCAGAAAGCTCCTAAAAATAATCATTAAAAATAACAGACTTGGCAGGATAACTAAATGAGTGAGAGCTGCAGGCTGGGATGTCTTGCCACATCCTTGCAGAAACCAGGTGGTTCTCTGGAAGCAAGAAAGGAAGGAAGGAAGGATGGAGCAGGACTGGATGGTCCCAAAGATGACAGGTAGGAAGTGGTGGTGTGGAACCACCACTCCAAATCCATCTGGAGGCTACAAGTTTCCTCTCCTCTAGGAACCTCCAATCCTTAAGGGCAATCTACCTTTATTTTCAAGCAATAATTAAAGGGTAAAGTTTAAGCTCATATCTCCTTTGCCCTGAAGGATCTTCCACATCTAAACTCCTTTGAGAAGAAGAGATGAAGCTGCAGAACCTTTTCCTGCCAGGACCATCAGAACGGGAGTAACGATCATTTCTTACTAACTGGGAGAGGGGGACCCAACTCAGTGGCAGGAAATGTGCTGAGGGAAGGCAGGGGGAACACAATCTGCTGTGGCAAAGGCTGAGACCACTCTACTTATAAATAACATGAGTTTCAGCCCAGCTGGAACCTGGCATGTCCAGAGCCTGCAGCTCCAGTCATTTGCTCACTTTTTTCCTCTAATTCCCATTGCTAGGTATGAACAGTTTGAGCTCAGCTCCTGACCCTCCTGGCAGGAGTCCCACCCTCCTAAACATTGATGAAAGATCCCTGCTCTCCGTTGGCCGACTCGGGCTCCACACAGCGCCCTTTCCTCCGGGTCACTCTTCGGTTCCGGTGGAATTTGGCGTAACAGCGGAGCCCTACGGAAAAGACACACACAGGTGAGGAGGGACCAGGGCAGGAACACCACACAGTTGTCCCTCTGACAGACCCTGCTGCACTGGGGCCAGTGCTAGGGCTGTGGCAGATGGAAATGCCTGACATGGGCAGGGCATTGCTCTCTCCAGGCCCTGGCATTCTGCTTGGCTCCCTGCTCTGGTTTGGGATTCATTGGTTCAGGCAGGTTTCACTGGCTTTTTGAAATACCAATGAATTATTCCAATTGTTTCTAGTGATTTTATGGAAGCCCTGCTTGGTTTCCCCCTATTACTTCCCATTACTGTCTGAGTGATCTCTCCATTGGGAAATTACTATAGACTTAATGTGCAGCAGCAATGGCTTGGGACCTCCCCTTGCTATTTATTTCCCTGAAGCTTCAAGAGAAGAGGGAAAAGACTTTGAAGTGCTATTACTGGGAGGTCTGATCCAAAGCTCACTGCTCATCTCCTTCAATTTGTCTGGTTTGGACTCAAAGTGCAGGGTTTGAAGGAAGCTATCTGATATAGCATTGATGAATACTAAGAGGAAAAGAGGCATTTTATTTGTAAAAACCATGAGTACATATTCTCCCATGGCAGTGGAAGGCAATGGGAGCCTCTGATCAGGGTTACTAATGGGTTGTTGGCACCAATAGTTATATTTTTTGGTGCCTATTGTCTGACTTTGTTACACCAGAATGCATAGTTAGTCGGGCCCAGACAGGGGTACAGCCTGTGGGTAAATAATTCTCACAAAAGCCCAGATTTTCAGTAACCCTGATTTTCACTGGGCTTGGCAGGAGCTGAAACTGCAGCTCTTTTACCTTCCAGAGCAGGCAGCAGATAGCAACAGTGCCAGCACCCCCAGAGCAGGGCAGGCTGAGGATTTATAGCTCACATAATGAGACGGCCCCAAACTGTCCTCAGCTGTACCCCAGAGACCCAGAGGATGTCACAGGTCACAGAGCAGCCTTTTGGAGTGCATGTCCCTGGGCTACCCTGAGACCAGCTACCTCAAAGTTGGGTTTGTGCCCCTCATTACCAATCCCCCCAGGGCAGTCTGGCCTCCCAGAAGGAGAGCACACAAGATCAGAGCTCTGCTCTTATCTAAGCCTCTTGTCTGCCTTATCTGGATCTTCCATCTCTGGGGATCTTTTTAATGCTGCAGAGGATGCACATTTGGCATCAACTTATAACTAGCTTAAGGATAAAGCAGGGCCTGGGGCAGCCCTCATTAGGCTTGCAGAAACACTTTTCTAGGCTAATCTATCAGAAGGTCACCTCTGATGAGGACCTTCAGGTGTCACACAACACACTCAAGGTGAAGACTACCATTTAACATTGCAGCTCCAGGGAAGCTGCTTGTTTAATTGGGTAAAAACAGGTGAATGACCTGGTCAAATCACTGGTCACAAAACTTGGCAACCAGAGTTTTGTTCTGGCAAACAAGACCCAGTGCCTGGAGCTGCCCCTGAACATGTTCAGTCTAGAAGAGTGCCTTTCAACATCTTTGTGATGCACTTGTCTAGCAAGGGCTGCTGTGGGTTCCTCAGAAGCAGCTTTAAGAAACAAACGCCTGTGCCCTTCCCACATCTACTAAATTGCTACAAGCTCGGCTGAAATTATCTTGGGAAAGACATGTTAGGCACAAGGTCATGCAAAGCAGTCTGTTTTTATAGCCTGTGATACTTGAAAGCACCACTGAAGTGTTAATGTATTGTGGCTGCTTCTGTCAGGTTTGTAGATAGGAGGATTTTTGTTTTCATGAGGGAAAACAAGATATCCTGGATGACTCAACAGCCACACTGTGAGTCAGTGGCAGGGAAAGGCTAAGAGCAGCAGAGCTTAGCTCTTATTTTCACATACAAACCATTATTCCAAGCCAATGCTGTCATCTACAGCGGGGGAGAGCAAAGAGCTGGACTCACCCTCAGTGCACATGCAGTCATCGTAACACTTGTTGTTAAGGCCTCGATTGTGGGGTTTGCAGAGGTGCTCACGCAGGTCACAGCAAGAGCCTGCAACACAGGGACAGGATCAGCACAGCTCATGTAACCCCTTCCCTGTGGGAGCACTGACACCCCTCACAGCTCCATCACACAGACATCATCTATTCCTACAGTGGCCTGGAGAGCCCTGCCCTTCCCTTGGATACCACCACTCCCTATCAGCAGCAGCAATCAGGATGCATTTCAAACAATCCCATGTTTGGAGAAATGCCTCTGCCAAGCGGATCCTGACCTGGGAGGCAGTCAAGGTGGTGATCACATGGCTCCCCTTCAGCTGTCACAGTTTCGTTTCCACTGTTGGGGCTCTTACTGCGGCGCTTTTCTGTGGGAAAAAAAGAGATGCTGATAGAAAATTTCATGCTACTGTTTTCATCCCGGAGAGTATATTGTTCCAGGGTGCAAGCAGCCTCAAACATCTCGAGTTTGAACTCTAAACCTTCATAGTCTAATCTCCTCCCTATTTCTCAACCCTCCATCTATCATTTTTCCTCTGCCCTCAAACTATGCATCCAAAATGAGAAACATTCTGCAACTGAGCACAAAACACAATCAGCATTATGCTGCTTCTCTCTTTCCCCACCACTATGATCTCATGCCCTTCAGCACATCTGGGAACACTAACCGTGGGACAAGCCTTACAAGGGGAACTTTTGGGAAAGAGGACAGGGAGGTTTAGCACCTTTCTTTTTAGCAGATGGCCACATTTCTGGTTTGAGGTCCTCATAATCTGTCCAGTCAAAGAGTGCCATATCTAGGGTGGGCATCACATCCCCGTCTTGCCTGAGGCGGGCCTGCAAACCACAAGAAACCAGACAGACAATGGGTTACTCTTCTGGAGTGACACTGAAGTCTTTGAGAATTTTTATGGTGCTTTTAGACATTTATAAAGGCCTTATGATTCCCCCTCCACCCCATCTCCAGCTCTGCCTTGTCCTTCAGGGATTCCTGGCATCTCATTTTCCAAAGGGGAGAGCTCTCCCTTGCTGCAGCTGAAGCCAAGAAGGAAGTTTTCACTCTTCTATGTGAGGACAAAAGAGTGAGCAAGGATTGTTAGGATATGGTGGCTCTGCAGCCAAGGGCTCCTACTGCCTCTCTGGTCGGTGAAGCTCAGGGGAGATGGACAGATGAGGGACAGACAGGGCTTGGAGGGACAAAGCAGTTACCAGCTCTACCTGTGACCGTGGTGAGGTGGCTGGAAGAACAGGAGGCTCTTCTGTGGAAGCAGCTTGGTCCAGGGCAGTGATGAGGAGCACGGTGGGAGTCAGGCTTGTAGCTTCCTCTGCCTGGAGGTTCTGAAACTGTTCTTCAAAGCTTTCAGGTTTCTTGTACAGGGAGCTCGGCCCAGCATCAGGAGTCTTCCCTGCAGAGGGCAACAGGCACAGCAGCATTGGCTTTCTCATCCCTTTTCTCTGAGTGCCATAGATTTGAGCCAAAGGAATTCAGATTTCACCCATCCACAACCCCGAGCTGCTCTTTAGGCCAACATAAAACAGAGTAGTGAGCCAATAAAGCAATAGAAGATCAGGTCCAGAGTATACGCAGCTTGATTTTTATACATTTAAGACATATGTAATCATACCTTCTTGAAGGCATGTCTACCTCTTGCTTAAGAAGAAAAAGATGTCTTCTTCTGGTCTCAAGAGTACAAAACGTACCTGTTTCACCATTTTTAAACCAATGGATTAAGCTGCACCAAATATCTGTGAATACATTCTTATTTTATTTTAGTAGTGAGTTATTTTAGCTCCTAAATTGAAATTCCGATCTTCACAGGCTTATCCCTGTTTTTCATAAGTATTAATTTAAATATAGACCTTAAGTTAAACCCAAGAAACAAGACCTGTTTGTAGTCTGCAAATATTGCTTCAAACCAGCTTTGTTGCATCCTCCTCTTTATTGCTTAACATGAGTTGTTTAGTCAGTCCCCTGAGAAAACAAGAGAGCTCTTCTTACTGAGGTAGGAAGGAGTGAGAGCTGGAACTCAGGGATGTGACACCCAGCTCGTCACATAGTGTAGACTGACACAAATTGCCCGGTTTTAACCAAACTCAAGATTTACCACAGTGAGCAGAGCATACCACAGAGACACACACCCACAACTTGACCTGCAAAGGAAAGCAGTCCCAGTCAAAACCAAACGACATTTCAAAGTCATTAGTGCAGTTTCACATGGGCAAAAATTATATTTTTTGGTAGTTTAGCATAAATATAGAAGAATACCAGCTCTGGTGAGAAGAAACTGTTCTTCAAGTGAAATAAAGGGGTTGTATTATTTCTAGTTCTGGTCATGTTCTGAAGTCAGTGGAGAGATTGAGCATGGCTCGAACACGTTTGAACCATTTACTAAAAAGCCAACAAAACAGGCCACCCTAGAACAACCCCTCAAGTCCCAGGGACTCTCTGAGCTGCCCCTCTAAGGCAAACCAGGTCATTCTCACAAACTTGCAGCCAGCACTAACCCCCTCTGGTTCTGGAGTTCCCCTTTCTTCTTGTGCCTCCTTTGTCTGGCAGATTTCTCCCCAGAGCAGGCACACACCCCACACCCTCCACACACCCATGTGGCTCAACCACAGCTGCATCTCCTTGCCCTCACACCACTGACACTCACTGCCAGTCCCCCACCAGCCCCTGGAGCTCAAATACCTCGGTGGTGTTTCAGCCTGTCCCTGCGGCTGTGCCGCCGCTGCTCCCGGCTCTGCTTCTTCCCCCTCTCAGAGCCCGGGGACTGGTTCTCCCTCTCAGGATACGGCAACTCAAAGCCCAGGAACACATCCTTGTTCTGTTTCAGGGCTGCTGGCTGTCCCTCTGTCACCAGCTCCTCCACAGCTGACGCTCCGCTGCCCATCCTGAGGGTCTCTTCCCCGGCCGGCCGCCCTCTCGAAGGCATGGCATGGACTCTCTCCTTCTTGGCCAAGCCGTGCTTGTGGTGGTGCCCAATTTTGGGCTGCTGCAGCCACATCTCTTGGTTTTGAAGGTGGTTGTCGCCGTCTGGAACATTTCTGAGCTTTGTGCCAGGGTTCAGGGAGACTGCAAGACTGATGTCAGAAAGAACCAGCGCGCACAGGAAGAGGAAAGGAGAGAAGAAGGTGGAAGAAGCTGCCATAATCCTGGGTGCTCTGCCTCACCTGCAATTAAAAAAAAAAAAAAAGAAAAAAGTAAACAACCAACATTTAGGAAGGGTAAAGGCCATCAGGATTCAGTCCTAGAACACTTAGATAAAAAACACTATTACGTCCAGAGCTGGAAGTGAGTTATTCCCTCCTTGGTTACCCTTCTCTCCCAGCCCTGGCTACAGCAGCTGAGACACACGTGCAGGGCCTGCAGGGCTGAGAGGTCCCAGTTTCATGTGCAAATGAGGCCATCAATCAGCAGGACATTTCCCTTTGATTCCTCGATAGGCCCCCCTACCCTCCCCATTCATAGCCCACCATCTGAGGGGCTGGGGGGGGCTGGCTCCTGCTGGCCACAGTCCCTGAGCCCAGGCACAGCATTAGCTGTCTGGCCAGAGCTGTTTGCTGCCAGGTTGGCATCCTGGGCCTGGCTGGCACTGGCCCCTCCTCACAGCTGGTTTCCTTGCAATGAAGATGTCAAGATGAACAAAACTGGGGGCAGATGGTGGCCTCGCAGGACCAGCAACAGCCCTGAGCAGCTCAAGCCAGAGACATTCACGTGCACTCACACACTGCTTCAGGGTGGCTGAAATTGGTCAAGGGAAGAAAAAACGCTGGAAATTTTCTGCTGATACCTCATGGCATAGCAGAGAAATAAATCTGCTGTCAGCAGAGTAGGGGATGCTGGTCTAAAGATCAAAGGGCAGGGAGGCAGACTGAGGTTTTTCTAGTTTGTCCCACTTTCCCTCCTTGACCCTTCACCCAACCAGACAAGGCTGTCACTGGGAAGGTAATTTAAGTCCAAAGAATATTGAGACCAAGTCCCTCAGTGCTGTGTCTGCAGACTGTCCTCACTGTCATATTTCTGAAGGTCTTCCTTCATCCCTGTATTTGTGTTACAAGACATGGCTGTGGGACATTGCACAAGTCAGAGCATTCTCTAATTAAGTCATTCTCCTCTTTTATTTCCCACAGAAAGGGGAAAGGGATTTGCAGCATTTCCAGTGCAGCCTTTTGCTTTGGGGCAGCTTTCTCAGACTGTCCCTCTCAGTCTGGGCAGCATGAAGACCTACTTAAGACCAAAGTTCCCTGCAAAACCGACTGCCAGAAAACCAGGCCCCTGCTTACACTGGAGAAATACTGACAGAGTTACAGCCACTCAACCTCCTCCCCTTCCTTCCTGCACGCCAGTTCCGACTGCACCTGATTTCCATCTGTTCACCCACCGGGTGAACCACTTTGCTGCTTAATTGCAATCGTTTGCACTCCCTCTCCAGGTGCTTGGCTGTTCGACCAGCCATTGTCACCTGGGAAGGGCAGGTAGCAACCCTCGAGGCCAATCTCTGAGCCTCTTTGTGGAGCTGACAGGAGACACCCTAAGAATAGCCTGGGCTCTTTCTTTCCACCTCTGAGACAGATGTGGAGTGTTTTGAGTCAGTGAAAGCTCTGCCATGATAGCTGACCCAGCCTCAGAGAGCGTCTTGTGAGTTTGGAGGGAGATGGCTTTATCCTGTTAACTGAAGAAAGCCTGCTCACACGTTCAACAGCCAATTCTGCCTTTCCAAGATTTCTCTCTGTTGTTGCTCAAAGCCTGGGAGCAAGTTTTCAGTTCAGCCCTCCCCTGGAAAGAGGTAGGCAGGACAGGGGCCTTTTCTTTATGCAGTGCCCAAAAAGCAGGTTCTTCTACTGGTCACAAAGGACAAAAAACTGCTGCTTGATTTAGGAGGTGCTGGGAAGCTTATTTGCTGAAGGCATAACACTATGAAGTAGCATTTTATTGGCAGCTACCTGGAACAAAGGAAAACCAGACTGACAGCTAAATCTATTAACAAAGCACATCAAGTCCTGCTTCAAAACCAATGGAAAAAACAGCAACCCAGCAACATGCAGGCTCTGCATGGGGTCATTTGTTTTTTTTTTCCCAGACCATGGGGTCTTTGTTTTTCTTCCTAGGATTTTCTCTTTAAGAACCAGAGCAAACCAGCTGGATTAAGGCATCACTCAGAACAACTCAAAGAGCCAGAAAGAGCATCTTACCTTTTCATCTGTAGGCAAAATACCAAGAGGAGAGAACAAGTGCAAAGAGAGCGCGAGGGTGTCTCCAATCTCGCTCTCACAGACAAGGGCCCTTTGATGGTGAACCTGACAGACACAAGCTGCACGTTCTGGTTTTCAGCAGGAGCTTGGAGGCAGCTAAATGCTGCAGGGCAGTTAAACAGAAGGTCTGCTTCCAAGTGGAGGGGGCATTTATTTAAGCTGCCCAGCTGTCTTGTTGGCACTGCACGGGATGAAAGTGCAGCTAGAGCACATGGGTTGCCTCATCTCTGCACTGGCAGAGGGGCAGGCTGACACGCTGTGTTACTGTCACTGGGAATCTTGCATTAATAATGCAGATAAATACCTGTATCACGCTGTTGTCAGGGGAGATCTGAGCTGTTTTGCTAAACCAAACTGGTGCATGGATAAGTTTGGGTACCTTGGGTTAATGCAACTCTTCTGTGCTGGAGGCAAATGAGTCTCAGCCCTCTCCTCAGTCACTTGTTTCCATGCCGTGATCTACTTTTAACTTCAGAAACCTCTTCCTACCTCCTTCACTTTTCTTACCCTACCAAAGCTGTAAAATTCACACTTCCAGAGGCAGCTAAGATAACACAACAGCATCCCCAGTTCTCAGTGCTCAGGTTCCTCAACGTCTGAGCACCAAAGTTAACTTCACCCCCTCTTCTGGCAGGACCACCTAGCCCTGGGCTTGCTGACGTAGGTGACAGCAAGGCTCTCACACTGTGCTGCACCTTTTCTGCACAGGTGAAATTCTGCCAGGCAGAAAGAAGCCTGGCCTTGTAAGGAGATGCCTTTCCTAAATTGCTATAAACAAAAGACACACGTTACAACAAGCCCAGAACCCACACTCTTCTTAGGGTTCATGTATTAGTAAAGGAAACAGCTGAAGTACTTGCCAAGTTAAGCTGCCCCACAGTTCTTTAGACCAGACCTACATCCCCCCTGCTCCACCCCATACCTGCATTTCTTTTATAGACCCTCAGGATTACAAACCACCTGAGGCAGCAAATCTGCCTTTTCACAAGAACACCTGTACAGCAAAGATAAGGCCTTAGAGCTGCCCAGGGTGCAGGCTCAGGACTGAGTTGCAGTGCTGTCTCAGCCACTATTTCTGATCCATTTTGGGTTAGCAGTGGATGGTTACAATCCTGTAAGGGAAATTAGAGGGTTTTTTGCATACTGAGTAACTTTCCCTGTGGGAAGTCTCTCTGGACTCACTGCTACAATTACAATACGCTGATACTCTGCTCATAATCCTGCAAGGCAGCCATGGACTGAGTAGGTACAAAGAAACTCAGGCATGTTTTCCCCCTATAAACACAGTTGTGCCACCTTGGCTCTGAAATAGGCTCTGAAACTGCCCCTGCTGCATCTGTGTTGTATTTCACAAAGCAGCAACATCAGATGATCCACCTCCATTCATGTATCTCCCTTACAGCATTATACCTGACAGCCACAGCTTTAACTTCTCACATATGTTCTTCATGTCACAGCCAAGAGGAACAAAACCCTTGAACTGAGAGACTGTCAAGATCCTTTCTCACCCCAGACTGCAGATGATGCAGTTTGTATGCTCAAGGGCTGAACCAAGCTAGACCCCAAGCACGTATGCTGGGCCAGATTTCTTTTTGGCTCTGATAAGCTCAGACTTTGGCAGACGTGCACAAAGATTTCCTGGACTCCAGACAATCCCAAGCTGCAGCAATAGACGAAGTGTGTGTGCATCTACATGGGTGTTGTGTGGATGTGCCTGTGTGGCAGGGATGACAGACAATAAACCCGGCTTCGTGTGCCAGGCTGCTGCCTGTAAATAAGAAGCCAAAGGGTGATGGATGGGCTTGGGAAGGCCTGGAGCAGAATGGACAGGGTAGGCTCTATGGTAGCTGACATGCAGAGAGCTGGCTGGAGCCAGGAGGATGGCATTGTGCAGATAAATGAGATTTCACTTCCCTGCTGGGTCTCTTTCCATCTGTTTTTCTGTTTCTGGAGGCAAATGCTGGGAAGCTTCATAAACAATCTGCCAAGAGACCTTCCCATTTCTAAAGGCTCCCTCCCAGCTTTCTAGGGTCCCCCAAAGCAGGCAGGTAATCTTATATGCACCCTTCTCTTTTCCTCCCCAGGGCAAAAGTAGTAACACTTTTATTCTCTCCAACACTTCTTGCATACTCAATTTATAGAGATTTTTATTTTTCCCTGCTGGTACAGACATCCTTGGGATGTCAGAACTGCAGAATTCCCTGCTCACAGATCTCCAGTCCTTCTGGGTTCCTCTTCAGAGCTGCCCTCCTTTCTTAGGTTTTCTGTATCTATTGTCACCTTTCCTCCTTATTTTGCCTTTCATATTTACCTGACTCCGCAGTTTCTTTGTCCCTCATGACTGTGGTGTGAGAGATTTCCCCTCTGCTGATATTTAGGCTACTTGAATCCTGTCCCCACCCTTTGAAACATCTGCTTTCCTTCGCCTGTGCTGTTTTCCCTCCTTGCCTGCCATCCCTAAACAGCACTCCACTGTAGAAAGGAGCCAATTCACTAACACACTACTGGCACAAGAGACAGAACAGAGAGATTCGGGCTTGCAGGGGGTTAAGGAGTAGCTGTAGGTGCCTTGTGCCTTCACAAAGCATCCCCCTGGGGCCGTTTGTAACCACTGACCACTTGAAATGTGATTCACTCAACATCAGCTGAAGGGCTGGAGCTGGGACTCCCCTTACTGGTCAGCTCTGGCTCTCTGCCCTCCTAATCAGGACAGAAGTGACTTGTTCACACAGCACGGCCTAGGGAACTCCCTCTCCTGCAGCCCAGGCTTGTGAGCTGGTCACTAAGTCACGGCTGAGCTCCAGCACCCCTGCTCTGATGGACACCTTCAGGTGCCTCTCACCTTCAGCCACAGCCATGCCACCCCTTCTCCTGAGCTTCTTCCCGACCTGCCCTGGGAGCTTCCCAGCACATCATCCTCCAGGGACTGAGCAGCCCAGCAAGCCCCTGCACTGAAGGGGAAGAGGGGCACATGAATGAATATGCAGTACCCTCTGCTCTGCTTCCTCTGGGATTCCACAGAGTGGCTGACACAGCCATCACAGGCGACCTGCTATCAAACAGAGTCTACTCTACCCAATAATGAGATTAAAATAGCAATGAGCCTGAGATTAGCATCCAAGATATAGTCGCTGGCTGTCAGCACGGCAGAGAAGACTCTCCAGTTTCATGCACAATGCCTGGTGACAAATGGGACACAATCAATAGCAAAGGTCATTGCTCACCCGGCCGGAAAGTCCCTGCCAGTGTGACAGGGAAGAATGGGGGCAGATCTGCCCTGATCTTC